>NC_057806.1:404373616-404673616 GCF_018294505.1 Triticum aestivum | reverse complement strand
AGGGTGGAAGGCTCGGCCTCTCGCCTAGTGTTTTGTTCCACTCTTGCCGCCCTAGTTTCCGTCATATCGGTGTTATGTTCCCGGATTTTGCGTTCCTTACGCGGTTGGGTTATAATGGGAACCCCTTGATAGTTCGCCTTGATTAAAGCTTTTCCAGCAATGCCCAACATTGGTTTTACCATTCGCCACCTAGCCTCTTTTTCCCTTGGGTTACCGGAGCCCAAGGGTCATCTTATTTTAAACCCCTCCCCCTGGGCCAGTGCTCCTCTGAGTGTTGGTCCGACCGAGTAGACTGCGGGGCCACCTCGGGGCAACTTGAGGGTTGGTTTTACTCGTAGGATGTCTCATCTGAGTGTGCCCTAAGAAAGAGATATGTGCAGCTCCTATCGGGATTTGTCGGCACATTCGGACGGTGTTGCTAGTCTTGTTTTAACCTGTCGAAGTGTCTTGAGTTACCGAGATACCGAGTCTGATCGGAACGTCTTGGGAGGAGGTCTATTCCTTCGTTGGCCGTGAGAGCTTGTCATGGGCTAAGTTGGGACTCCCCTGCAGGGATTGAACTTTCGAAAGCCGTGCCCGCGGTTATGGGCAGATGGGAATTTGTTAATGTCCGGTTGTAGACAACTTAAACTAAACTTAATTAAAATGGATCCACCGTGTGTGTTACCGTGATGGCCCCTTCTCGGCGGAGTCCGGGAAGTGGACACGGTGTTGGAGTTATGCTTGCGCGGGTTGTTCCTTTAGACTCTCGCTCGCGTTTTGCCTCCTCTTCTCGCTCTCTTTTGCGTATAAGTTAGCCACCATATATGCTAGTCGCTTGCTGCAGCTCCACATGTAATTGCCTTACCCTTCCTATAAGCTTAAATAGTCTTGATCGCGAGGGTGCGAGATTGCTGAGTCCCTGTGGCTCATAGATACTATAACTCCAGATGCAGGTCCAGGCGATTCCGCTCCAGGAGACGCGTATGAGCTCAAGTGGGAGTTTGACGAAGACTCTCAACGATACTACGTTTCCTTTCCCGATGATCAGTAGTGGTGCCCAGTTGGGGGTGATTGGGACCGTTGTCGCATGTTGGGTTCTTTTTTATTTTGGCGCCGTAGTCGGGCCATGAGTGTTTGAATGATGGATGTTATTTATGTACTTTGATGTGACGTGACGAGTGTAAGCCAACTATGTTCTCCCCTTTATTATTCATATTACATGGGATGTTGTGAAGATTGCCTAACTTACGACATATGCCTTCAATGCGATTATGTCTCTAAATCGTGCCTCGACACGTGAGAGCTATAGTCGCATCAAGAGTGTTACAGGCCCTAGATGAAAACTACCGTCAGGACCCATCAGGTACATCAACGCCATCCAGTGAAAACGCTCACCCTAGGGCCTGGATGGAAACTGCCGCTAGGACCCCAAAAGAAGGCACTGGAAAGGCCACAGGGCCTGCTTCTTCTATTGGGCCTGGGAGCACAACACCTCGTCGTACCTAGCTCACCTTGAGAGCACCGCCGTCAAGGGCTTGGAACCATCATCGCAAAGAGAGGGAGCTGTTGGCCAAGTGGAAGGAGACATGCGCCACTCGGACCATGTTGCCCATCCACCACCACCGTCCACACCCTGCGAATCATCACCGCCCACAACCTCACCTACGCTTCCAAGATAATGTCTCCAAGAAGAAGAGATCACCATACCCAAAGGCGCAAGGCCAGATAATATAACAAACCCTGATAGGCTAAATTCCGCCGAATGATAATTTCTTTATTATGAAAACAAAACAGTACTAGTACATTATAGCAATCATGCTTTATTGGTACCTTATCTGCAATGTCAGATCAATGTGAATTAGCCTCGCTGTACAAATGTGTCTGTGATAATACACCTGAATTTCTGAAGACATGAGCCGGCACGTACATATATTCACAGTTTGCTGTGCGATTCCCTGAAATTTTAATAGGCGCAGAATACACTTCCTAACGTCTACTAGATTTTAGAGTGCTTTGCCTGGGTGAACTCCTTGCGCAGGACTCTCCTCATGACCTTGTTTGAGGCGGTTCGAGGGAGCGATGGCACCACAACCACCGATGAAACCTGCATACAAACGGGATCAGGAAGGAACAGAGTAGCAAGTGATTTCACTGTAGGCAAAGTACAACATGATATTAAATCAAAAAATTCCTATTAAAGTAAGTTATCAATGAGCAGTTCAGCAGAACAATCGAAGCACCTTGAAAAGAGGATTCAATTTCTTCAGAGCAGAGTTGAACATTAGTTTCAGTTGATTCAAATCTTCTGCTTGCGGACTTTGATCTTTGAATACGACGGCTATGGTCAACTGTTCGGGGCCGCCCCCTACAGGTGGAACCCCAATAGCCGCCGTTTCAAGAATGGCATCATTCACCCTGTTGCAGATCCTCTCAATCTCGATGGAACTGACCTGAAACCGATGATACAAAATCAGTAGATGGACCAACTAAAGCTGTGATTTGGCAGATGAGTTGTGTGTTACAATATTGTTACCTTAATGCCACCAAGGTTCATTGTATCATCTGCACGCCCATGAGCCCTATAATATCCTTCTGTGGTACGTTCAAATTCATCGCCATGCCTCCGGAGGACCTGCATATGCACAGTCACGCGGTTAGTGCCTCAACCTTTGAGGATCATACAAGCAGCCAAGGACACATGATACATACTTTCGCATTCCATTCTGGCATTCCACTGAAGTACACCTCATGATGATCAGCATTTAGCAGTGTCGTTGATGACCCAAATAATGTTGGATCAAGCGCAAGTTCTCCAATACCAGCAGAAACCTGTGGCTGTAAAGTTTGAAGAAACACACTGACATTAGGCCGAGAGAAGTTAATAATGGACGGCTAGAGTCTAAGCAAATAATGAAAGAATGTGCAAGTGGTAGGAAAGTAGCATTTGGTGGCAACATGAAACTGATGTATGAGTTGCTATGTATATTGGTAGGGAAAATGTGATCATCAATTCTTAATGGACCCAAAATGCTTCAAAGAATTCCATGCTGACACTTACCAAGGGATTCCCATTGCTGTCAAGAATAAACAGGTTACAACCCATGGCAGGTGTACTGAATGCTGACAGTGCTTGAGGTTGCAACAGGGATCCAGTAATAAACCCACCACCAATTTCTGTGCCACCACAGTACTCGATTACTGGTTTGTAGCAAGCTCTTCCCATCAGCCACAAATAATCATCCACACTTGATGCCTCCCCAGTTGAGCTAAAGCATCTGCATAGATGAACGGTGCCAGTGACAAACTAGATGGCATCAGCATACTATTTCCCTTATGCAAGTTACAACAGAAAAAAAAGGCATAGAGGGTCAACTAATCCAGAAATTACCTGATGTTTGACCAATCAAATCCCGCAGTACCATCCGTATTTTTCCATGTACGAACAATGCTGGGTACCACTCCGAGCATTGTCACCTTAGCATCCTACAAGTCAATAAAATAAACAGTAAGGAGCAGAACGGATATAAATCATTACTTTAATTAACAACAGACGGTGCAGATCAATATTGCCCAGTGCAACAGAAAACACAAGAAGTTACGTATGCATAACAATCCTCTTCCATGAAGGACTGAATTTTCCTAATAAGGCATGAGTGCATAAGTAATGTTAAACAGCTGTTACTGTGTGTACTGAGTACCCAAATGTATTAAGATATTAGTACTGAGTTCCCAAATGAACATAACTGAGATAATAAAATACACATACGGCTTTTCAACACTCTGCGAAATTGAATCGTCAACTATGTATGTAACTATCTTTACCTGTACAAACTTCGCAAAACCTGAACTATTCGGGGAGCCATTATACAGCGCCATAGATGCTCCATTCAATAGCGAGGCATAGACAAGCCATGGACCCATCATCCAACCAAGGTTTGTAGGCCACGCAACAACATCACCTTTACGAATATCCATGTGACACCATCCATCAGCAGCTGCCTTAAGAGGGGTCAAATGCGTCCAAGGAATCGCCTTTGGCTCACCTGAACACGAGGAGCTGTCAGAAGTTTGAATAGAAACTGAATCAACTCATAATCCATTAATAGGTGGTGAGGATATAATGCTGCATGTTAATGCAAATAATAGACATGACGGTAGTTGTACATAGAAAATTTATACTAGGACTGACAAACAAATCACTACATATCAAATTAAAGGTCACCTGTGGTCCCTGATGAAAATAGGATATTACTGAACTGGTAGGCAGGTTGCTCGACTGCGGTATAAATACCAGCCCTGCAATTTTGGTCATATTAGTGCAATCTAGTTACAGACGGGGGTGGGGGCATCATTCAGCAGAATGAACACTGGCCAGTTAGAATAGGAAAGGTATAGTGAGAAAGTAACATCATACTTGGTATGATCAGCCCTTCCAAGAAAATCTTCCCATGAAAGGTCATCAGTACGGAGTCCTTTTATCGGTGTGGATCCCCGTGCAGGGATCACGATAGCCATAGGGGCTTTGGCCTCCACAACTCTACTGTAGAACAAAAACTGATGTATGAGAAATAAATTCTGATTGTGAATTTAAGATCAATGCTCTCTGCACTTGAATAACGCACCTATACAATGGCAGCTCCTTGTCATCACGAAGGATGCAATCCTGGCAAGCAAAAGACTATCAATATTGCCAGAACATCGCCTTTGTATATTGAAGCACAAACACATTTCAGAAAGTAAGCATAATATTAGACAATTACACAGCATGTACAGATTAACTAAATACCTGGGTGAAAATTGCTTTTGCCTCTGATATCTTTAGCCTCGTCGATATTGCAGGTGCAGCAAAGCTGTCTGCAATCGAGACAACAATGTATCCCGCTAACACAATCGTGAGGTAGATAACAACGGCATTCACATTCATAGGCATGTCAATTGCAATAGCAGACCCCTTTGCCAGATTAAGTGCATCGAGCGCATTTGCCACGAGGCTACTCTAGACAGAAGTGAGAAGAAGCACTTCTGGAGTTAGATTTCAATGAAGCAAGCAAAGTTATATGATCAGAACTAGTCATCTTTAGAACAGTACTATATCATTACCAAACTTTTGTCCTCAATTCCTCCACAGTCACAAAGTTGAGGGGCTCGGAATCCTTCCCCTCATCCCTCCACACAATGGCAACGTCGCTGGAAGTCCTTCCGGGTTTAGCAGTCAGGCAATTCGCAGCAGCATTCAGCACAGCCCCTGGCAACCACTCGCCACCGGGGTACGCATCACTGTCACGCAAGATGCAAGATGGCTCCACGCTGAATGTGATGGCCATCTCCTCAAAGACCATCTTCCAATATGCCTGTACTTGAAACACAAAAACCAAACTGAAGATGTAAGTCCACTTCTGGAAGCTTAGCAGGTACAGTGATATCATGGGGGAGAAGTAAAATCTCTGGTCACCTCTGGATTCTCGTTGGAGTACTTGTGGAAGTCCCGGAAGCTGGTGATTGGATCCTTGTACGCTTCGCCGATGATTTCATTCCCGCGCGCCTCCAGGACGCGGCCAACATTGGTCAGGGCCGCCTCCTCGCTGCAGAAACCCCAGCACGTTAGAGCAAGCAAGCGAGTGAGCCTCGGCACGGTATTCGATCGGGGAGGCGGGAGCTCTCACGGGTCGGGCGTCCAGGCGGGCGGCGTGGTGGACGGGGACCCGGCGTAGCAGCCGTAGTAGAGCATCCGGTGGACGGCGAAGGGCACCCCCGGGCGAAGCACGCCCCGCGAGAGCTCCCCCCACACCGCGGCGGGCCCGCGGCCGCTGGCGGCGCCGAGCGCGCCGCGGACCGCCGAGTGGAGCGCGGCGGGCTCCGGCGCCCCCGCCGCGGCGAGGTCGTCGGCGGTGATCGCGGCCAGGGGCTTGTGCGCCGCCGCGGCCATGCCTGGCGCGCGCTCGAGCTGCTGCTACTGATGCTGCTGCTACTGGTTGGTGCTTCCCGCTAGATGCGTGGAGAGGAGGGAAATCGCGGGCGTGGCGTGGCGGGGCGGGGCGGGTGTACCGAACGGGCGAGCGACCTACCGACGGGGACGGGGCGAGGGGAGATGAGATGGGATGACACGGAGGTGTGTGCTAGCTTGTCGGGCTATCTGCTGTGATATCTTTTTGTTTTGTAAAGCAGCGCGAGTGCACGATGATGGAGGAGTTTGGTCTGATCTGGACATGTGTTCTGCCTTTCGATTGCAGGCTCCCTTTCAACAATCCTTGTGCGCGGGCTCTCCTGTTTCTTCTACTCTGGCAATTCTCAAATCTTTCAGCTATATTTTCACATCTAGTGCAAAATCACAATTTAATTAACAACATTTCAAATGTTATTTTTCACGTTCTGTGAGCTCAAACCATATTGCGCAAGAGTTCCGTGAAAATGTCATTGAAAATAGTTCATCATCGTATTAGATGTATCATCAAAGAGCAAGAACACATAGCGTAAAACAAAGTGCATCCATAAACGCGCGTTGTCACTCCTACTACCTCCACCGAGGTGTCCCCCCATGGCACCTCGGAAGCCAAGATCTCTCCACAACCACGAGTCTGCGAGAGCTTGTGATGCACTCTTGTATTTCATTCACCTCGCCTGTGTCCATGAACATGCGCATTGCCTCTTGCTCCTTCCTCTTATTTTGTTCTCTACTTTGACCCTCAACATGTCCTTCTCATGAGCAAGCCTACGCTCTTGGGTCTTCATCTTCTGCTCATCAATATTTTACGTGCACATCTCATAGCTTCACCTTGACCCTCAACCTATCATGTATCATCCTCGATCTCCTTGAGCTCATTCCACCTTAATGCATTGTCTTGCTTACGGTTGGTCTCCAACTCTACTCTTTTAGATATAATCTCATGAAGGTCTTCTTGACATTCCTCCTATTAGGCCTCTTTGTCTTGGAGTGAGACCTCTCTCTCTCTCTCTCTCTCTCTCTCTCTCTCTCTCTCTCTCTCTCTCTATCTATCTATCTATCTATCTATCTATCTATCTATCTCTATCTCTATCTCTCTCTCATCGTCATTATTAACCTCAAGGTCTTCATCACCATCAAGATCCATTGGAAGTGGACATTGCTTAATCCTGCCCTTTGGTGTAGTTTGGTCTGATCTGGACATGTGTTCTGTCTTTCGATTTCAGGCTCCCTTTTCAACAAATTTTGGGTCTTATGCACGGACTCTCCTATTCCTTCTACTCTGGCAAATTCTCAAACCTTTCAACTATGTTTTCACATCTAGTGCAAAATCACTATTTAATTAACAACATTTCAAATGTTAAATTTTATGTTTCAAATGTAAACTCAAACCATATCGCGCAAGAGTTCCGTGAGAATATCATCGAAAATAGTTCATCGTCGTATTACATATAGGTACAATCTCGTGAAGGTCTTCGTTGTGCACTCCTCCTATTAGGGCTCTTTGTCTTGAGTGAGACTTCTATCTCTCTCATCATCATTATCAACCTCAAGCTACCCCACACAAAAAAACTCAAGCTCTTCATCACCATCAAGATCAAATGGAAAAGGACATGCTTAGTCCGGCCCTTTGGTGTAATTTTCAATTCCGTCTCGCCCAATTCTCATTACCCAACAATGCAACAAAGTAAAGAGATTGTTGCCATTCTTCCCATTTTTGTTTGTGTAGTGCTTGGATGTAGTTGGAATGCTCTCCTACTGGCACTCCACTCGGAGGGGCATTCAATCAGATCAACACAACCACACAACTAGTTGCAACAGTTTAGAATTGTACTATGAAAACCTCAGATTGAACCTTGTGTTCGGTTGGAGAGAAACTTCACATTGCGTTGAAAATGCTCATCAATCCGCCTCCAAAAGGTGTCCTTAGTTTGATCGGTGCAACTACATGCATCAAGAGAGGCACTAATCCATGCCAAACACAATGTATCATCGTTTTCTAGCTTGTAATTGGATGCTCCAACTGTTGGGGAACGTAGCATGCAATTTCAAAAAAAAATCCTACGATCACGCAAGATCTATCTAGGAGATGCATAGCAACGAGAGGGGAAGAGTGTGTCCACGTACCCTCGTAGACCGAAAGCGGAAGCGTTAGGTTAATGCGGTTGATGTAGTCGAACGTCTTCACGATCCAACCGATCCAATTACCGAACGTATGACACCTCCGTGTTCAACACATGTTCAGCTCGATGACATCCCTTGATCTCTTGATCCAGTAGAGGGTCGAGGGGGAGTTCCGACAACACAACGGCGTGGTGACGGTGATGATGATGTGATCCACGCAGGGCTTCGCCTAACCACTACGACGCCATGACCAGAGGAGTAAACTATGGAGGGGGGCACCGCACACAGCTAAGAGAAATCTTGGTGTGCCTTTGGGGTGCCCCTTGCCCACGTATATAAAGGAGGGGGAGAGAGGCCGGCGGCCAGGAGGGGCGTGCCATGGGAGGAGTCCTACTTGGACTCCTAGTCCAAGTAGGATTCCCCCCTCTTTTCCTTTCTCCACCGGAGGGAATATGAAGGAGAGGGAGAGGGAAAGGGAAGGGGGGCGCCGCCCCCTCCTCCTTGTCCTATTCGGACTCCCTAGGAGGGGGGCGCACGGCCAGCCCCCGCGGGCTTCCCTCTCTCTCCCTTAGGCCCATGTTGGCCCAACACTTCCCCGGGGGGTTCCGGTAACCCCTTGGTACTCCGGAAAAATACCCGAATCACTCGAAACCATTCCGATGTCCGAATATAACCTTCCAATATATGAATCTTTACCTCTCGACCATTTCGAGACTCCTCATCATGTTCGTGATTCTCATCCGGGAATCCGAACAAACTTTGGTCACCAAAACACATAACTCATAATACAAATCGTCATTAAACGTTAAGCATGCGGACCCTACGGGCTCGAGAACTATGTAGATATGACCGAGACACATCTCCGGTCAATAACCAATAGCTGAACTTGGATGCTCATATTGGCTCCTACATATTCTACGAAGATCTTTATCGGTCAAACCGCATAACAACATACATCATTCCCTTTGTCATCGATATGTTACTTGCCCGAGATTCGATCGTCGGTATCATCATACCTAGTTCAATCTCGTTGCCGGCAAGTCTCTTTACTCGTTCCTAATGCATCATCCCACAACTAACTTATTAGTCACATTGCTTTCAAGGCTTATAGTGATGTGCATTACCGAGAGGGCCCAGAGATACCTCTCCGATACACAGAGTGACAAATCCTAATCTCGATCTATGCCAACTCAACAGACACCTTTGGAGATAACTGTAGATCATATTTATGCTCACCCAGTTATGTTGTGACGTTTGATAGCACACAAGGTATTCCTACGGTATCCGGGAGTTGCATGATTTCATAGTCGAAGGAATATGTATTTGACATTAAGAAAGCAATAGCAATAAACTGAACGATCATATGCTAAGCTAACGGATGGGTCTTGTCCATCACATCATTCTCTAATGATGTGATCCCGTTCATCAAATGACAACACGTGTCTATGGTCAGGAAACTTAACCATCTTTGATTAATGAGCTAGTCAAGTAGAGGCATACTAGGGACACTCTGTTTGTCTATGTATTCACACATGTACTAAGTTTCCGGTGAATACAATTCTAGCATGAATAATAAACATTTATCATGATATAAGGAAATATAAATAACAACTTTATTATTGCCTCTAGAGGGGGGCACCACACACAGCTAAGAGAAATCTTGCCCTAGAGGCAATAATAAAGTTGTTATTTATATTTCCTTATATTGTGATAAATGTTTATTATTCATGCTAGAATTGTATTAACCGGAAACTTGATACATGTGTGGATACATAGACAAAACATAGTGTCCCTAATAAGCCTCTACTAGACTAGCTCGTTAATCAAAGATGGTTAAGTTTCCTAACCATAGACATGTGTTGTCATTTGATGAACGGGATCACATCATTAGCAGAATGATGTGATGAACAAGAACCATCCGTTAGCTTAGCATTATGATCGTCTAGTTTTATTGCTATTACTTTCTTCATGACTTATACATATTCCTCTGACTATGGGATTATGCAACTCCCAAATACCAGAGGAACACATTGTGTGCTATCAAACATCACAACATAACTGGGTGATTATAAAGATGCTCTACAGGTGCCTCCGAAGGTGTTTGTTGAGTTGGCATAGATCGAGATTAGGATTTGTCACTCCGTGTATCGGAGAGGTATCTCTGGGCCCTCTCGGGAATGCACATCACTATAAGCCTTGCAAGCAATGTAACTAATGAGTTATTTGGGGGATGATGCATTATGGAACGAGTAAAGAGACTTGCCGGTAACGAGATTGAACTAGGTTTGATGATACCGACGCTCGAATCTCGGGCAAGTAACATACTGATCACAAAGGGAATAACGTATGTTGTTATGTGGTTTGACCGATAAAGATCTTCGTAGAATATGTAGGAGCCAATATGAGCATCCAGGTTCCGCTATTGGTTATTGACCGGAGATATGTCTCGATTATGTCTACATGGTTCTCGAACCCGTAGGGTCCGCATGCTTAACGTTCGATGACGATTTGTATTATGAGTTATGTGTTTTGGTGACCGAAGTTTGTTCGGAGTCCCGGATGAGATCACAGACATGACGAGGAGTCTCAGAATGGCGAGAGGTAAAGATTCATATATTGGAAGGTTGTATTCGAACATTGGAATGGTTCCGAGTGATTCGGGGATTTTTCCGGAGTATCGAGGGGTTACCGGAACCCCCCGGGGGAATATTGGGCCTACATGGGCCATAGGGGAGAGGGGAGGTAGCCCACAAGGGGTAGCCACGCCCCCTCCCTATAGGGAGGGCCCCCCTTTCCTTCTCCTCTTCCTCCCCCTTCCCTCTTTCCCCCTCCGGAAAAGGAAAGGGAGTCCAACTGGGATTGGGAGTCCTAGTTGGACCCCCCCTTTGGCGCGCCCCCTAGGCCGGCCACCTCTGAGGGAGTCATGGACTAAGGGGTCCTCGGGTGTCCGGCCTGTTGGACATGGGCCGGACTAATGGGCTGTGAAGATTCAAGACCAAAGACTCTCTCCCGTGTCCGGATGGGATCCTCCTTGGCGTGGAAGGCAAGCTTGGCGACCAAATATGAAGATTCCTTTCTCTGTAACCGACGTTGTACAACCCTAGTCCCCTCCGTGTCTATATGAACCGAAGGGCTTAGTCCGGATCGAGATATAATCATAATCATAGTCATACGGGCTAGACTTCTAGGGTTTAGCCATTATGATCTCGTGGTAGATCAACTCTTGTAATACTCATATTCATCAAGATCAATCAAGCAGGAAGTAGGGTATTACCTCCATAGAGAGGGCCCGAACCTGGGTAAATATTGTGTCCCCTGTCTCCTATTACCATCGACCTTAGACGCGCAGTTTGGGACCCCCTACCCGAGATCCGCCGGTTTTGACACCGACATTGGTGCTTTCATTGAGAGTTCCACTGTGTTGTCCTCAAAAGGTTTGATGTCCCCTTCAATCATCTACAATGATGCTGTCCAAGGGGAAGTCTTCCTCCTCGGACAGATCTTCGTGTTCGGCGGCTTTGCACTACGGGCCAACTCGCTTGGCCATGTGGAGCAGATCGACAGCTACGCCCTTGGCCGTCCGGTCAGATTTGGGAGCTTGAACTACATCGCGAATATCTGCGGAGACTTGATCTTCGACGGATTCGAGACAACGGCAATCGCTCCCCGTCGCCTCGATGGACATGAGTTAGATCTGTCATTGGGCCATACCCAGGAAATTGCACCTGTAACCGCTCTGGCCTTAGATCCGGAGCAGGTCACGCCATCCGGGGACAGGAAGCTCAACCCCGCCACGGAAGCCGCAGACTCCACGGCATTGGAGCTGCACACAGACCTAACCTCCGGTAATGCCTGTGTCTCCGGAACCTCGGACTCGTTTCCGATTATAAGTTTCGAACTATGTGCGTCCGCGCATGTCGAGCATGATCGGTTATCGATCACCGAATTCAGCGTCGCGGACATCTTCCGGCACTCACCTTTGGGTGATGTGCTGAACTCATTAAAAAATCTAGCCTTAGCGGGGGATTCACAGCCGAACTATATCCGGTTCGAACTAGAAGCTGATGACGGGGAATTTCACTCCCCACCCGCCACCCACTTTATAGCCACTGTCGAAGACTTAACAGACATGCTCGATTACGGCTCCGAAGACATCGACGGTATGGATGACGATGCAGACGAGGAGCATGGCCAAAACCCGTCGTTTACCCGACGCTGGACGGCCACTTCTTCGTACGATGTATACGTGGTGGATACGCCTAAAGAATCTAACGACGACGACAAAGAAGATCCAGTCGAGGACAAACCTCCTGGGACACAGCCTAAGCGCCGACATCAGTGGCGCCGCTCTAAGTCACGTTATGCACAAGATAGCAATACCGACATAGGAGAAGATAATACTCCTGACGGTGCCGATGATAATGAAGACCCCATTGAAGCAACTTTCGAACAAGAAGAACGGGAAGATGGGCAAGTTAGCCCCGGCGAACAGGCCATAAACGAAGACTCGGAGGACAGTAATTATCTTCCACTCTCCGAGGATGAGGTGAGCCTCGGCAACGAGGATTTCATTATGCCTGAAGAACCTCTAGAGCAGGAGCGCTTCAAGCGCCAGCTAATAGCCACTGCAAGAAGCCTGAAAAAGAAGCACAACAACTTCAAGCTGATCAAGATCTGCTAAATGATAGATGGACTGATGTCCTGGCAGTCGAAGAATACGGCCTTAAGCGCCCAGCCAAAAGTTACCCGAAGCGCAAATTTCTACCTCAGTTCGATGATGAGGCGCTGGAGCCCATACCATCATCACGCAATGGGGCTGGCCGACTACCACGTGGTCGGGATAAAGCGGCAACTCAAGCCGAACACCAACCCACCCCGCCTCATTATAAAGGCAAAGATAAAACAGCTCGTGGTCATACATATGACCTCCGGCAGGACCTAAACAACAGAGCAGGGCATACCAGATCGATCTATGGATCGCGAGGACGTACCTCGACACGTGTCAACGGCTATCTATTCGGACGTGACAAGCCTAGTCATGCGCCTAGGTGGGCTTTGCCCACCTGGGACACCTCCCGTACTCTGTTTTTTCTACCATATACTTGTCCTGTAATATAAAAAGATCTATATATACTTACCGAACCTGTTGATCACCGTATCGCGGAGAAATCCTCTGTTCTCTTTTTCCTTGTTGTTTTCTATCAGATCCCATCTACCATGGCCTCTTCAAGCTCCTACAAGGACAGAATATCTCCTTCACCACCAAAAGGAGAATTGAGTATTGGGTATGGGCACTCCCCTTGGCTTCCGCCAAGCTTGGGGGAGGTGCCCCGAGATCGTATCATCCCGCTATCTTTTTCTTTTACTTATCTTAGTTCAATATTTTGCTTCCAGATGAAATAAAGTTTAGTCTGATCCTTTCTTATTTTGAGAGTTTGCTTAGTGGTCTATACTTATAATCGTGTGCAAGTTATATAATGAAGTTAGTTTTAGTTTTTGCTTTCTTTACTTTCATGCTGCAAATGAAGAAAAGAAATAAGGAAGGGAGAAAAAGAGAAAGGAAATAAATAATGAAAATATTATATACTAATCCTATGGTAGGTTATGGCACCACATAAGGAAAAGTATAGGTAGAAAATTTTATTAGAGATTGACAAACATAGCATTAGTCAATGATGCAACTCATGAAAGAATTAATATGGGAAGAGAAGATTCGCATATAGATATACTATCCTAGAAATCTTTTGTGATTGTGATCCCTCATCAAAATATTATATGCCAAAATTGTTGACGTTGGACAAGCAAGACAACTCAATGGTTTGTGTTTGTTTATATTCACATAGAAGTCATATTGTCATAGATCCTTTAACATGTGATGCTTGCCCCCTATCTTTGCCAGCCAAAAATTCCGTACTAAGTAGAGATACTACTTGTGCATCCAAAAACCCTTAAACCCAAATCTTTTTCAAGTGTCCACCTTACCTACCTACGGATTGAGTAAGATCCCTCAAGTAAGTTGTCATCGGTGAAAAAAGGCAATAAAAATTGCTTCTAAAAGTGTGAGATCATTTAGGGTAATAGAAAAGCGTTGTATGAACTTGGATGACAAAGAATAAAAGTGATAGACTGCATAATAAAGTTTGTCATCTTAAGGGGCAATACAAAGTGACATTCTCTTGCACTAAGGGATTGAGCATACAAACAAATAAGCGCATGGCAACCTCTGCTTTCCTCTACGAAGGGCCTATCTTTTACTTTTATGCAAAGAGTTGAAGTTTTTCCCTCTATTCCTTTTATTTTTATCTTTTGGCAAGCATCATGTGGTGAGGAAAGATCTAGGCATATATGTCCAGTTGAATATAGATAGCATGAGTTATTATTGTTTACATTACCCTTGAGGTGAGTATGTTGGGAGGCAAAATCATAAGTCCCTATCTTTCTATGTGTCTGGTAGAAATGTTTTGTTCGTAGGTACAAGATGAGTGTTAGCAATCATAGAAGACTATATGATGGTTGAGTATGTGGACTTGCCTAAAGGCTCCGACACGTGACTCTTCCTGAAAAGATGATGAATTGTAGTTGCAAAGTTGACTCAGAACATAGTTTGTTGGTTTCTGATAGAGTTTTTGCTTTATACTTCAATTATGTGATGAACGGTTACTTATTCATAGGAAGTATATGATGCAAGTTCCATGATAAAAGTCCTATGTTTAATTTTGTTGCGGTTATAATAATCAACATGATGCTTCTATGTCCGTATTTTGTTTTTATCGACACCTCTCTCTCAAAGCATGTGGACATGTTTTTCGATTTTGGGTTTTGCTTGAGGACAAGCGAGGTCTAAGCTTGGGGAGTTGATACATCCATTTTGCATCATGTTTCCTTGCTGTTATTTATAATGATTTTATCCATAATAATTCTTTTGGAGTAATTATAATGCCTTTTCTCTCATAATTTACAGGGAACACACCAAGAGGGAGAATTATGGCAGCTGGAAATCTGGACCTGGAAAAGCTACGTGAGGCCACCTATTCTGCACAACTCCAAATGAGCTGAAACTTTACGGAGAATTTTTATGAATTGTTTGAGGAATATTGGAGCTAATAAACACCATAGGGGGGCCACCAGGTGGGCACAACCCACCTGCGCGCCAGGCCCCCCAGGCGCGCCCTGGTGGGTTGTGGCCTCCTCGGCCACCTCCGGTGCCCATCTTTTGGTATATAAGTGGTTTTGACCTAGAAAAAATAAAGAGAGGACTTTCGGGACGAAGCGCTGCTGCCTTGAGGCGGAACTTGGGCAGGAGAACTTTTGCCCTCCGACGGAGCGGTTCTGCCGGGGGAACTTCCCTCCCAGAGGGGGAAATCATCATCGTCATCATCACCAACAACTCTCCCATCTTGGGGAGGGCAATCTCCATCAATAGCTTCACCAGCACCATATCATCTCAAACCCTAGTTCATCTCTTGTATGCAATCTTGTTACCGGAACTATAGATTGTTGCTAGGGGGTGACTAGTAGTGTTGGTTACATCTTGTAGTCGATTACTATATGGTTTATTTGGTGAAAGATTATATGTTCAGATCCAATATGCTATTTAATACCCCTCTGATCTTGAGCATGATTATTATTTATGAGTAGTTACTTTTGTTCTTTAGGTCACATGAGAAATCATGTTGCAAGTAATCATGTGAATTTGATATGTATTCGATATTTTGATAGTATGTATGTTGTGATTCCCTTAGCGGTGTCATGTGAACGTTGACTACATGAAACTTCACCATATTTGGGCCGAAGGGAATGCATTGTGGAGTAGTAAATAGATGGTGGGTTGCGAGAGTGACAGAAACTTAAACCACAGTTTATGCACTATTCTGTAAGGGGCCGATTGGATCCTATAGTTTAATGCTATGGTTAGAATTTATTCTTAATACTTTTCTCATAGTTGTGGATGCTTGCGGGAGGGTTAATCATAAGTAGGAGGTTTGTTCAAGTAAGAACAACACCTAAGCACCGGTCCACCCGCATATCAAAGTAGCGAACACAAATCAAACCAACATGATGAAAGTGACTATATGAAATTCTTGTGTACCCTCAAGAACGCTTTGCTTATCATAAGAGACCGTTTTGACCTGTCCTTTGCCTCAAAAGGATTGGGCTACCTTGCTACACTTTTGTTACTATTATCGTTACTTGCTCGTTACAAATTATCTTGCTATCAAACTACTCGCTACTTACAATTTCAGCACTTGCAGACATTACCTTACTGAAAACTACTTGTCATTTCCTTCTGCTTCTCGTTGGGTTCGACACTCTTACTTATCGAAAAGAGCTACAATTGATCCCCTATACTTGTGGGTCATCAGTGTTGAACCTAAATAAATGTTATTTGGTGGTTGCGTTGAGCATGAATATGATTGGATCATGTTTATTGCAATACGGTTATTCATTTAAGTCAAAGAATAATTGTTATTCTGTTTACATGAATAAAAACTTCTATGGTCATACACCCAAGGTGAATGGTTTATTGAATCTCGATCGTAGTGATACACATATTCATAATATTGATGCCAAAAGATGCAAAGTTGATAATGATAGTGCAACATACTAGTGGCACTGTTGTTTAGGTCATATTGGTGTAAATCACATGAAGAAACTCTATGTGGATGGACTTTTGGAATCACTTGATTATAAACCATTTGATGCTTGCGAACCATGCCTCATGGGAAAGATGACTAAGACTCCATTTTCCGGAACAATGGAGCGAGCCCCTGACCTTCACAGATGATTTGAGCAGATATGGGTATATCTACTTAATGAAACACAAGTCTGAATCATTAGAAAAGTTCAAAGAATTTTAGAGTGAAGTTGAGAATCAGCATAACAAGAAAATAAAGTTTCTACGATCTAATCATGGAGGCGAATATTTAAGTTACGAGTTTGGCCTTCATTTAAAACAATGTGGAATAGTTTCACAACTCACGCCACCTGGAACACCACAGCGTAATGGTGTGTCCAAATGTCATAAACGCACTTTATTAGATATGGTGCGATCTATGATGTCTATTACCAATTTACCACTATCGTTTTGGGGTTAAGCATTTGAGATAGCTGCATTCACGTTAAATAGGGCACCATCTAAATCCGTTGATACAACACCGTATGAACTGTGGTTTGGCAAGAAACCTAAGTTGTTATTTCTTAAAGTTTGGAGTTGCGATGCTTATGTGAAAAAGTTTCAAAACTAATAAGCTCGAACCCAAATCGGAAAAGTGCGTCTTCATAGGATACCCAAAAGAAACTGTTGGGCACACCTTCTATCATAGATGCGAAGGCAAGATAATTGTTGCTAAAAATGAATCCTTTCTAGAGAAGGAGTTTCTCTCGAAAGAAGTGAGTGGGAGGGAAGTAGAACTTGACGAGGTAATTGTACCTTCTCCCGAATTGGAAAGAAGTTTATCATAGAAATTAGTTCTAGTGATTCCTACACCAATTAGTGAGGAAGCTGATGATGATGATCATGTAACTTCAGATCAAGTTACTGCCGAACCTCGTAAGTCAACCAGAGTACGGTCCGCACCAGAGTGGTACGGTAATCCTGTTCTGGAAGTCATGTTACCAGACCATGACGAACCTACGAACTATGAGGAAGCGATGATGAGCCCAGATTCCATGAAATGGCTTGCGGCCATGAAATCTGAGATGGGATCCATTATGAGAACAAAGTATGGACTTTGATCGACTTGCCCGATGATCGGCAAGCCATTGAGAATAAATGGATCTTCAAGAGGAAGGCGGACGCTGATAGTAGTGTTACTATCTACAAAGTTTGAATTGTCGCAAAAAGGTTTTCGACAAGTTCAAGGTGTTGACTACGATGAGATTTATACACTCGTATCAATACTTAAAGTCTGTCTGAATCATGTTAGCAATTGCTGCATTTTATGAAATCTGGAAAATGGATGTAAAATTTGTATTCCTTAATGGATTTATTAAAGAAGAGTTGTATATGATGCAACCAGAAGGTTTTCTCAATCCTAAAGGTGCTAACAAAGTGTGCAAGCTCCAGCGATCCATCTATGGACTGGTGCAAGCATCTCGGAGTTGGAATATATGCTTTGATGAGTTGATCAAAGCATATAGTTTTATACATACTTGTGGTGAAGCCTGTATTTACAAGAAAGTGAGTGGGAGCACTATAGCTTTTCTGATAGGTATATGTGAATGACATATTGTTGATCGGAAATGATGTAGGATTTTATGGAAAGCATAAAGGAGTGTTTAAAAGGAGTTTTTTCAAATAAAGACCTCGGTGAAGCTACTTACATATTGGGCATCAAGATCTATAAAGATAGATCAAGACGCTTGATAAGACTTTCGATGAGTACATACCTTGATAAGATTTTGAAGGAGTTCAAAATGGATTAGTCAAAGAAGGAGTTCTTGCTTGAGTTGTAGGTATGAAGTTGAGTGAGACTCAAAACCCGACACCGGCAGAAGATAGAGAGAGAATGAAAGTCATTCCCTATGCCTCAGCCATAAGTTCTATAAAGTATGCCATGTTGTATACCAAACCTATTGTGTACCTTGCCATGAGTTTGGCAAAGGGGTAGAATAGTGATCCAAGAGTAGATCACTGGACAACGGTCAAAATTATCCTTAGAGGACTAAAGAAATATTTCTCGGTTATGGAGGTGATAAAGAGTTCATCGTAAAGAGTTATGTCTGCAAGCTTTAACACTGATCTGGATGACTCCGAGTCTCAATCTGGATACATATTAAAAGTGGGAGCAATTAGCTAGAGTAGCTCCATGCAGAGCATTGTAGACATAGAAATTTGCAAAATACATACAGATCTGAATGTGGCGGACTTGTTGACTAAACTTCTCTCACAAGCAAAACATGATCAAGCCTTAGTACTCTTTGGGTGTTAATCACATGGTGATGTGGACTAGATTATTGAGTCTAGTAAACCCTTTGGGTGTTGGTCACATGGTGATGTGAACTATTGGTGTTAAATCACATGGCGATATGAACTAGATAATTGACTCTAGTGCAAGTGGGAGACTGAAGGAAATATGCCCTAGAGGCAATAATAAAGTTGTTATTTATATTTCCTTACATCATGATAAATGTTTATTATTCATGCTAGAATTGTATTAACCGGAAACTTGATACATGTGTGGATACATAGACAAAACACGGTGTCCCTAATAAGCCTCTACTAGACTAGCTCGTTAATCAAAGATGGTTAAGTTTCCTAACATAGACATGTGTTGTCATTTGATGAAAGGGATCACATATTAGGAGAATGATGTGATGGACAAGTCCCATCCGTTAGCTTAGCATTATGATCGTCTAGTTTTATTGCTATTGCTTTCTTCATGACTTATACATATTCCTCTGACTATGAGATTATGCAACTCCTGAATACCGGAGGAACACCTTGTGTGCTATAAAACATCACAACGTAACTTGGTGATTATAAAGATGCTCTACACGTGTCTCCGAAGGTGTTTGTTGAGTTGGTATAGATCGAGATTAGGATTTGTCACTCCGTGTATCGGAGAGGTATCTGATACGTCCATTTTGCATCATTCTTTTATATCGACATTTATTGCATTATGGGCTGTTAGTACACATCATGTCACAATACTTATGCCTATTCTCTCTTATTTTACAAGGTTTACATGAAGAGGGAGAATGCCAACAACTGGGATTCTAGGCTGGAAAAGGAGCAAATATTACAAACCTATTCTGCACAGCTCCAAAAGTCCTGAAACTTCCCGGAATTTATTTTGAGAATATATAAAAAATATTGGGCGAAAGAAGTTCCAGAGTGGGCCCACACCCTGGCCACGAGGGTGGGGGGCGCGTCCCCTGCCTCGTGGGCTCCCTGGTGGCCCTCCGATGCCCATCTTCTGCTATATGAGGTCTTTCGTCCGAGAAAAAATCATAAGTAAGATTTGGGGAAGAAACTCCGCCGCCACGAGGCGAAACCTTGGCGGAACCAATCTAGGGCTCCGGCAGAGCTGTTCTACCGGGGAAACTTCCCTCCGGGAGTGGGAAATCATCACCATCATCATCACCAACGATCCTCTCATCGGGAGGGGGTCAATCTCCATCAACATCATCACCAGCACCATCTCATCTCAAACCCTAGTTCATCTCTTGTATCCAATCTTTGTATCCAAACTTCAGATTGGTACCTGTGGGTTGCTAGTAGTGTTGATTACTCCTTGTAGTTGATGCTAGTTGGTTTATTTGGTGGAAGATCATATGTTCAGATCCATTATGCATATTAATACCCCTCTAATTATGAACACGAATATGCTTTGTGAGTAGTTACGTTTGTTCCTGAGGACATGGGAGAAGTCTTGCTATAAGTAGTCATGTGAATTTGGTATTCGTTCAATATTTTGATGAGATGTATGTTGTCATCCCTCTAGTGGTGTCATGTGAACGTCGACTACATGATACTTCACCATTGTTTGGGCCTAGAGGGAGGCATTGGGAAGTAATAATTAGATGATGGGTTGCTAGAGTGATAGAAGCTTAAACCCTAGTTTATGCGTTGCTTCGTAAGGGGCTGATTTGGATCCATATGTTTCATGCTATGGTTAGGTTTACCTTAATACTTCTGTTGTAGTTGCGGATGCTTGCAATGGGGGTTAATCTTAAGTGGGATGCTTGTCCAAGTAAGGATAGTACCCAAGCACCGGTCCACCCACATATCAAATTATCAAAGTACCGAACACGAATCATATGATCGTGATGAAAACTAGCTTGACGATAATTCCCATGTGTCCTCGGGAGCGCTTTCCTTCATATAAGAGTTTGTCCAGACTTGTCCTTTGCTACAAAAAGGATTGATCTATCTTGCTGCACCTTATTTACTTTTATTACTTGCTATTCATTACAAATTATCTTACCACAAAACTATCTGTTACCGACAATTTCAGTGCTTGCAGAGAGTACCTTGCTGAAAACCGCTTATCATTTCCTTCTGCTCCTCGTTGGGTTCAACACTCTTACTTATCGAAAGGACTACGATAGATCCCCTATACTTGTGGGTCATCAAGACTCTTTTTTGGCGCCGTTGCCGGGGAGTGAAGCACCTTTGGTAGGTGGAATTTGGTAAGGAAAAAATTTATATAGTGTGCTAAAATTTACTATCACTTGTTACTATGGAACATAATCCTTTGAGGGGTTTGTTCGGGGTATATTCACCTCGTCCGGAACCACAATTAGCTACCCCTCAACCTACTGAACCTACTAAAAATGTTTACTTTGAAATTCCTTCGGGTATGATAGATAAACGGCTAGCTAATCCTTTTGCGGGAGATGGAACATTGCATCCCGATTTACACTTAATCTATGTGGTTGAAGTTTGTGGATTATTTAAGCTTGCAGGTATGCACGATGATGTTATCAAGAAGAAGGTCTTCCCTTTATCTTTGAAGAGAGATGCATTGACATGGTATAGGCTATGTGATGACATGGGATCATGGGACTACAAGCGATTGAAATTGGAATTTCACCAAAAGTTTTATCCTATGCATCTTGTTCATCGTGATCGGAATTAAATATATATATTTTGGCCTTGCGAAGGAGAAAGCATCGCTCAAGCTTGGGGGAGGCTTAAGTCAATGTTATATTCATGCCCCAATCATGAGCTCTCAAGAGAAATGATTATTCAAAAAATTTATGCTCGGCTTTCTCTCAGTAATCGCTGCATGCTCGATACTGATACGTCCATTTTGCATCATGCTTTTATATCGATATTTATTGCATTATGGACTGTTATTTCACTTTATATCACAATACTTATGGCTATTCTCTCTTATTTTACAATGTTTACATAAGGAGGGAGAATGCCGGCAGCTGGAATTCTGGGCTGGAAAAGGAGCAAATATTAGAGGCCTATTCTGCGCAACTCCAAAAGTCCTGAAACTTCACGGGACATCTTAAAAGAAATAAAGAAAAATCCTCGCCAAAGATGAAGGCCAGGGGGCCCACACCCTTCTCACGAGGGTGGGGGGCGCCCCCCTAGGCGCGCCCCTACCTCGTGGGCCCCCTGGTGGCTCTCCGACGTCCATCTTCTCCTATATGAAGTCTTTCGATGAGAAAAAAAATAAGAAGCAACCTTTCGGGACGAGACTCCGCCGCCACGAGGCGGAACTGAGGCGGAACCAATCTAGAGCTCCGGCAGAGCTGTTCTGCTGTGGAAACTTCCCTCCGGGAGGGGGAAATCATCACCATCGTCATCACCAATGCTCCTCTCATCGGGAGAGGGCAATCTCCATCAACATCTTCACCAGCACCATCTCATCTCCAAACCCTAATTCATCTATTGTATCCAATTCTTGTCTCAAAGTCCAGGATTGGTGCTAGTAGGTTGCTAGTAGTGTTGATTACTCCTTGTAGTTGGTGCTAGTTGGTTTATTTGGTAGAAGATCATATGTTCAGATCCTTTATGCATATTATTACCCCTCTGATTATGAACATGAATATGCTTTGTGAGTAATTACGTTTGTTCCTGAGGACAAGGGAGAAGTCTTTCTATTAGTAGTCATGTGAATTTGGTATTCATTTGATATTTTGATAAGATGTATGTTGTCTAGCCTCTAGTGGTATTGTGTGAACGTCGACTACATAACACTTCACCATTATTTGGTCCTAGAGGAAGGCATTGGGAAGTAATAAGTAGATGATGGGTTGCTAGAGTGACAGAAGCTTAAACCCTAGTTTATGCGTTGCTTCGTAAGGGGCTGATTTGGATCCATATGTTTCATGCTATGGTTAGGTTTACCTTAATACTTCTGTTGTAGTTGTGGATGCTTGCAATAGAGGTTAATCATAAGTGGGATGCTTGTTCAAGTAAGAACAACACCCAAGCACCGGTCCACCCACATATCAAATTATCAAAGTATTGAACGTGAATCATATGAACGTGATGAAAACTAGCTTGACGATATTCCCATGTGTCCTCGGGAGTGCTTTTCCTATTATAAGAGTTTGTTCCGGCTTGTCCTTTGCTACAAAAAGGATTGGGCCACCTTGCTGCACTTTATTTACTTTTGTCACTTGTTGCTCGTTACAATTTACCTTATTACAAAACTATCTGTTACCACTTATTTCAGTATTTGCAGAGAATACCTTGCTGAAAACCGCTTATCATTTCCTTCTGCTCCTCGTTGGGTTCGACACTCTTACTTATCGAAAGGACTACGATAGATCCCCTATACTTGTGGGTCATCAAGACTCTTTTCTGGCACCTTTGCCGGGGAGTGTATCGCCTTTGGTAAGTGGAATTTGGTAAGGAAAAATTTATATAGTGTGCTGAAATTTACTGTCACTTGTTACTATGGAAAGTAATTCTCTGAGGGGCTTGTTCGGGGTATCTTCACCCTGTCCAGTAGAGCAAAGAGTTGCTCGTCAACCTACTGAACCTATTAGTGAAACTCCTTTTGAATTTCCTGTGGCTATGATGGAAAAACTACTAGCTAATCCTTTTACAGGAGATGGAACAAAACATCCTGATGAGCACTTAATATATGTGGATGAAGTTTGTGGATTATTTAAGCTTGCAGGTATACCCGATGATGTTGCTAAGAAGAAGGTCTTCCCTTTATCTTTGAAGGGAGACGCATTGATATGGTATAGGCTATGTGATGATATGAGATCGTGGGACTATAAAAGATTGAAGCTGGAATTTCATCAAAAGTATTACCCTATGCATCTTGTTCATCGTGATCGCAATTATATATATATTTTCTGGCCTCGCGAAGTAGAAAGCATTGCTCAAGCTTGGGGGAGGCTTAAATCAATGTTATATTCATGCCCCAATCATGAGCTCCAGAGAGAAATAATTATGCAAAGTTTTTATGCTCGGCTTTCTGAAAACAATCGCAACATGCTCGATACTTCTTGTGCTGGCTCTTTTATGATGAAGACTATTAAATTCAGATGGAATTTGTTGGATAGAATTAAACGCAACTCTGAAGATTGGGACCTCGACGAAGGTAAGGAGTCAGGTATGACACCTAAGTTTGATTGTGTTAAATCTTTTATGGATACCGATATTTTCCATAAGTTTAGCACTAAATATGGACTTGATTCTGAGATAGTAGCTTCTTTCTATGAATCTTTTGCTACCTATGTTGATATCCCTAAGGAGAAGTGGTTTAAATATCATCCTCCCATAGAAGTAAAAGTAGCTGCACCTATTAAAGTTGAAGAAAAGACTGTCACTTATAATGATCCTATTGTTCCTACTTCTTATATTGAGAAACCACCTTTCCCTGTTAGAATAAAGGATCATGCTAAAGCTTCAACTGTTGTTCGTAAAAGCAATATTAGAACTTATACACCTCCTGAGCAAGTTAAAGTAGAACCTAATATTGTTATTGTTAAAGATCTCTTGTCTGGTAATATTGATGGGCATGTTATTCAGTTCGAAGGTGAAACTGCTAGAATTGCTAAACTATGTGATAAGGATAAACATAGACCTGTGGTAGGCGTGCCTGTTATTTCTGTTAAAATAGGAGATCATTGTTATCATGGCTTATGTGATATGGGTGCTAGTGCTAGTGTTATACCTCATGACTTATACAAAGAAATTGAGAATGAAATTGCACCTGTTGAGTTAGAAGATATTGATGTTACTATTAAACTTGCTAATAGAGATACTATTGCACCAATTGGAATTGTTAGAGATGTTGAAGTCTTGTGTGGGAAAACTAAATATCCTGCTGATTTTCTTGTTCTTACTTCTCCACAAGATAGCTTTTGTCCCATTATATTTGGTAGACCCTTCTTAAATACCGTCAATGCTACCATAGACCGCACTAAGAATATTGTTACTGTTGGTTTGGATGATATGGTTCATGAGTTTAATTTCTCTAAATTTAGTAAAGAACATCATGAGGAAGAATTACCTAGTAAGGATGAAATTATTGGTCTTGCTTCTATTGCCGTACCTCCTAGTGATCCTTTAGAACACTATTTGCTAGACCATGAAAATGATATGTTCATGAATGAAAGAAGGGAAATAGATGAAGTATTCTTTAAACAGGAACCTATTCTGCAACACAATTTGCCTGTTGAAATTTTAGGAGATCCTCCTCCACCCAAGGGTGATCCCGTGTTTGAGCTTAAACCGTTGCCTGATAATCTTAAATATGCTTATCTTAATGAAAAGAAGATATATCCTGTTATTATTAGTGCTAACCTTTCAGAGCATGAAGAAGAAAGATTATTGAAAACTCTGAAGAAGCATCGTGCTGCTATTGGATATACTCTTGATGATCTTAAGGGCATTAGTCCCACTCTATGTCAACATAAAATAAATTTGGAAGCAGATGCCAAACCAGTTCGTGATCCTCAACGACGTCTGAATCCTAAAATGAAAGAAGTGGTAAGAAAAGAAATACTTAAGCTTCTGGAGGCAGGTATAATTTATCCCGTTGCTCATAGTGAGTGGGTAAGTCCTGTCCATTGTGTCCCTAAGAAGGGAGGTATTACTGTTGTTCCTAATGATAAAGATGAATTGATTCCACAAAGAATTATCACAGGTTATAGGATGGTAATTGATTTCCGCAAATTAAATAAAGCTACTAAGAAAGATCATTACCCCTTACCTTTTATTGATCAAATGCTAGAAAGATTATGCAAACATACACATTATTGCTTTCTAGATGGTTATTATGGTTTCTCTCAAATACCTGTGTCGGCTAGAGATCAATCAAAGACTACTTTTACATGCCCTTTTGGTACTTTTGCTTATAGATGTATGCCTTTTGGTTTATGTAATGCACCTGCTACCTTTCAAAGATGCATGATGGCTATATTCTCTGACTTTTGTGAAAAGATTTGTGAGGTTTTCATGGACGACTTTTCCGTCTATGGTTCCTCCTTTGATGATTGCTTGAGCAATCTTGATCGAGTTTTGCAGAGATGTGAAGAAACTAATCTTGTCTTGAATTGGGAAAAGTGCCACTTTATGGTTAATGAAGGTATTGTCTTGGGGCACAAAGTTTCTGAAAGAGGTATTGAAGTTGATAAAGCCAAGGTTGATGATATTGAAAAGATGCCATGTCCCAAGGACGTCAAAGGTATAAGAAGTTTCCTTGGTCCTGGATTTTATAGGAGGTTCATTAAGGACTTCTCAAAAATTTCTCGGCCTCTGACTAATTTATTGCAAAAAGATATACCATTTGTCTTTGATGATGATTGTGTAGAAGCATTTGAAATACTTAAGAAAGCATTAGTCTCTCCACCTGTTGTTCAGCCACCTGATTGGAATTTACCCTTTGAAATTATGTGTGATGCTAGTGATTATGCTGTAGGTGCTGTTTTAGGGCAAAGAGATGATAAGAAATTAAACGTTATCCATTATGCTAGTAAGACTCTAGACAATGATCAAAGAAATTATGCTACTACTAAAAAAGAACTTTTAGCAGTTGTATTTGCTTGTGATAAGTTCAGACCTTATATTGTTGATTCTAAAGTAACTATTCACACTGATCATGCTGCTATTAAATACCTTATGGAAAAGAAAGATGCTAAACCTAGACTTATTAGATGGGTTCTCTTGCTACAAGAATTTGATTTGCATATTGTTGATAGAAAGGGAGCTGAGAACCCCGTTGCAGACAACTTATCTAGGTTAGAAAATATTCTTGATGACCCACTACCTATTAATGATGACTTTCCTGATGAACAATTAAATGTTATAAGTACTTCTCGTAGTACTCCATGGTATGCTGATTATGCTAATTATATTGTTGCTAAGTTTATACCACCTAGCTTCACATACCAGCAAAAGAAAAAATTCTTCTATGACTTGAGATATTACTTTTGGGATGACCCACATCTTTATAAAGAAGGAGTAGATGGTGTTATTAGACGTTGTGTACCTGAGCATGAACAGGAACAGATCCTACGCAAGTGTCATTCCGAGTCTTATGGAGGACACCACGCTGGAGATAGAACTGCACATAAGGTATTGCAATCTGGTTTCTATTGGCCTACTCTCTTCAAGGATGCCCGTAAGTTTGTCTTGTCATGTGATGAATGTCAAAGAATTGGTAATATTAGTAGACGTCAAGAAATGCATATGAATTATTCTCTTGTTATTGAACCGTTTGATGTTTGGGGCTTCAGTTATATGGGACCTTTTCCTGCCTCTAATGGATATACACATATTTTAGTTGCTGTTGATTACGTTACTAAGTGGGTAGAAGCTATTCCAACTAGTAGTGCTGATCATAACACTTCTATCAAAATGCTTAAGGAAGTTATTTTCCGAGGTTTGGTGTCCCCAGATATTTAATGACTGATGGTGGTTCACACTTTATTCATGGTGATTTCCGTAAAATGCTTGCTAAATATGATGTTAATCATAGAATTGCATCTCCTTATCACCCACAGTCTAGTGGTCAAGTAGAGTTGAGCAATAGAGAGCTCAAATTAATTTTGCAAAAGACTGTTAATAGGTCTAGAAAGAATTGGTCCAAGAAAATTGATGATGCATTATGGGCATATAGAACTGCATACAAAAATCCTATGGGTATGTCTCCATATAAAATGGTATATGGAAAAGCATGTCAGTTACCTCTCGAACTAGAACATAAGGCATATTGGGCTATTAAGGAGCTCAACTATGATTTCAAACTTGCCGGTGAGAAGAGGTTATTTGATATTAGCTCACTTGATGAATGGAGAACCCAAGCATATGAAAATGCCAAGTTATTTAAAGAAAAAGTTAAAAGATGGCATGACAAAAGGATACAAAAGCGTGAGTTTAATGTAGGTGATTATGTATTGCTATACAACTCTCGTTTAAGATTTTTTGCAGGAAAACTTCTCTCTAAATGGGAAGGCCCCTATGTTATCGAGGAGGTCTATCGTTCCGGTGCAATAAAAATCAACAACTTCGAAGGCACAAATCCGAAGGTGGTAAACGGTCAAAGAATCAAACATTATATCTCAGGTAACCCCATAAATGTTGAAACCAATATTATTGAAACTGTAACCCCGGAGGAATACATAAGGGACACTTTCCGGAATGTTTCAGACTCCGAAAGGGAATAGGTATGTGGTACGGTAAGTAAACCGACTCCAAAACAATTTCTAAGGCAATATTTCTCCGTTTTGGAATATTTAGAAAAATAGAAAAATAAGTAGCAGCCGGGAAGGACACGAGGGCCCCACGAGGGTGGTGGGCGCGCCTCCTACCTCGTGAGCACCTCGTGTGCCTTCCGGACTTTGTTTTCCTGTACGTTACGTATTTTGGTCGGTAAAAATTCATTATATATTCTCCCGAAGGTTTTGACTCCCGTATCACGCAAAAATCTCCTGTTCTTGTTTCGAGCTGTTTTTCTGACAGATCTAGGTTATCATGACAGCCCCAAGCGCCTCCAAGGACAAGTTCTTCAAGAAGGTCATCAACCCTTACCTCGCGAAGGTGTTGCGACACCCTCAAACCATTGAGATGCGTGATGGGTTGCTGCACATCCGCGATGAAGAGGGACCAAAGGGGACCGGAAGCATGGAGACGAGGCTCGAAGCAGTGGAGCAACAAGTTTTCAAGTGCCAAAGGATGGTGGAGCATGGAATCAACGCTAGCCACATGATGCTCGCGGAGTTCACCAACAACTACAAGCCGGATGCCAAGAATACCGAGGAGGCCATCTTCAAGCTACATGAGAAGATCGAGCACCTCCAAGCCCAAGTCTATGACCTCCAAAACCAAAACTGTGAGTATGAATATAGATTCAAAAGAATGAGTTTGGCTGCAGATTTGAGGATTCCGGAGACTCGATCATCTTTCTATGATGGTGAACCTATGCCTTGGAAGATGGATGACAAGCCCGCATCATCAACAACACCTCCACCGTCTCCTCCAACAAAGAAGAATTGAGTATCTGGGTATGGGCACTCCCCTTGGCAACTGCCAAGCTTGGGGGAGGTGCCCCGGTATCGTATCACAATCACATCTCCTATCTTTACCGTTTTTCTTAGTTCGATCCTATTAGTAGTATCTTGATCTAGTAGAATAAAGTTTATGGCATGATCTAGTTTTGAGTTTTGCTTTATGATCTCTCTTTGTAATCGAGTCCGTGAGCTATATATAATAAAGATTAGTGTTGAGTTAAGGGCCTGATTATTTTGCCATGATCTTGGGTGAATAAAAGAAAAGAGAAAAAGAATAAAAAGAAACAACAAGTTCATATTGATCTTATTGAGAGTAATGACTTCACATAGAAAGAGTATGATGATTAAAAGTTGTTGGGAGTTGGCAGACATAGCTTTGGTCATTGTTGCAATTAATAGGAAGTAATAAGGAAAGAGAGGTTTCACATATAGATATATTATCATTGACATCTTTTATGATTGGAAGCACTCATTAAAATATGACATGCTAAAGAGTTGATGTCGGACAAGGAAGACAACGTAATGAGTTATGTCTTTTTTATATCTGAGATAAAGTATGTTGTCATGGATCCTCTAACTTGTTGAGCTTGCCTTTCTCCCTCATGCTAGCCAAATTCTCAGCACCAAGTAGAAATACTACTTGTGCTTCCAAATATCCCTAAACCAGTTTTACCATGAGAGTCCACCATATCTACCTATGGATCGAGTAAGATCCTTCAAGTAAGTTGTCATCGGTGCAAAGCAATAAAAATTGCTCTAAATATGTATGATTGATTGGTGTGGAAGAAATAAGCTTTATACGATCATGTGATGTGGAAGTAATAAAAGCGACAGACTGCATAATAAAGGTTCATATCACAAGGGGCAATATAAAGTGACATTCTTTCGCATTGAGATTTTATATATCCAACCATAAAAGCGCATGGCAACCTTTGCTTCCCTCTGCGAAGGGCCTATCCTTTATTATTATCTTCTACCTTATGCAAGAGTCATGGTGATCTTCACCTTTTCTTTTTCATTTTATCCTTTGGCAAGCTCAGCATGTTGGAAAGAACATGATATATATATATATATATATATATATATATATATAATTGGATGTAGGGGAGCATGAACCATTATTGTTGACATTACCCTTGAGGTAAAAGGTTGTGGGGCAAAACTATAAGCCCCTATCTTTCTCTGTGTCCGGTTAAAACTCCGTAATCACAAATATTGCGTGAGTGTTAGCAATTATGGAGGACTAAATGATAGTTGAGTATGTGGACTTGCTTTTTAGCTCTGACATAGACTCTTTCCGATGTTATGATAAATTGCAATTGCTTCAATGACTGAGATTATAGTTTGTTGGAGCCCAATAAGGTTTATGATTTATACTTTTGCATTGTGAATAGATCATCACTTGAACATAAGTAATCATATGACAAAATCTATATATGTTGCTGTTATAAGAATAATCATGATGCCTGCATGTCCGTATTTTATTTTTATCGACGCCTCTACCTCTAAACATGAGGACAATTTTATTGTTATCGGCTTTTCGCTTGAGGACAAGCGAGGTCTAAGCTTGGGGGAGTTGATACGTCCATTTTGCATCATGCTTTTATATCGATATTTATCGCATTATGGACTGTTATTTCACTTTATATCACAATACTTATGGCTATTCTCTCTTATTTTACAAGGTTTACATAAGGAGGGAGAATGCCGACAGCTGGAATTCTGGGCTGGAAAAGGAGCAAATATTAGAGGCCTATTCTGCGCAACTCCAAAAGTCCTGAAACTTCACGGGACATCTTAAAAGAAATAAAGAAAAATCCTTGCCAAAGATGAAGGCCAGGGGGCCCACACCCTTCTCACGAGGGTGGGGGGCGCCCCCCCTAGGGCGCGCCCCCTACCTCGTGGGCCCCCTGGTGGCTCTCGGACGTCCATCTTCTCTTATATGAAGTCTTTCGATGAGAAAGAAAAAGAAGCAACCTTTCGGTACGAGACTCCGCTGCCACGAGGCGGAACTGAGGTGGAACCACTCTAGAGCTCCGGCAGAGCTGTTCTGCCGGGGAAACTTCCCTCTGGGAGGGGGAAATTATCACCATCGTCATCACCAACGCTCCTCTCATCGGGAGAGGGCAATCTCCATCAACATCTTCACCATCACCATCTCATCTCCAAACCCTAGTTCATCTCTTGTATCCAATTCTTGTCTCAAAGTCCGGGATTGGTGCTAGTAGGTTGCTAGTAGTGTTGATTACTCCTTGTAGTTGGTGCTAGTTGGTTTATTTGGTAGAAGATCATATGTTCAGATCCTTTATGCATATTATTACCCCTCGGATTATGAACATGAATATGCTTTGTGAGTAATTACGTTTGTTCCTGAGGACAAGGGAGAAGTCTTTCTATTAGTAGTCATGTGAATTTGGTATTCGTTTGATATTTTGATAAGATGTATGTTGTCTAGCCTCTAGTGGTATTGTGTGAACGTCGACTACATAACACTTCACCATTATTTGGTCCTAGAGGAAGGCATTGGGAAGTAATAAGTAGATGATGGGTTGCTAGAGTGACAGAAGCTTGAACCCTAGTTTATGCGTTGCTTCGTAAGGGGCTGATTTGGATCCATATGTTTCATGCTATGGTTAGGTTTACCTTAATACTTTTGTTGTAGTTGTGGATGCTTGCAATAGAGGTTAATCATAAGTGGGATGCTTGTTCAAGTAAGAACAACACCGAAGCACCGGTCCACCCACATATCAAATTATCAAAGTATCGAACGCGAATCATATGAACGTGATGAAAACTAGCTTGACGATATTCCCATGTGTCCTCGGGAGCGCTTTTCCTATTATAAGAGTTTGTTCCGGCTTGTCCTTTGCCACAAAAAGGATTGGGCCATCTTGCTACACTTTATTTACTTTTGTCAGTTGTTGATCGTTACAATTTACCTTATTACAAAACTATCTGTTACCACTTATTTCAGTACTTGCAGAGAATACCTTGCTGAAAACCGCTTATCATTTCCTTCTGCTCCTCGTTGGGTTCGACACTCTTACTTATCGAAAGGACTACGATAGATCCCCTATACTTGTGGGTCATCAGATACTTCTTGTACTGGATCTTTTATGATGAAGACTATTGAATTCAAATGGGATTTATTGGAGAGAATTAAATGCAACTCTGAAGATTGGGACCTCGATGAAGGTAAGGAGTCCGGCATAACACCTAAGTTTGATTGTGTTAAATATTTTATGGATACCGATGCATTTCGTGAATTTAGCACTAAATATGGACTTGACTCTGAGATAGTAGCTTCTTTCTGTGAATCATTTGCTACTCATGTTGATCTCCCTAAGAAGAAGTGGTTTAAATATAATCCTCCCATTGAAGTAAAAGTAGTTGCACCTATTAAAGTTGAAGAAAAGACTATCACTTATAATGATCTTGTTGTTCCTACTGCTTATGTTGAGAAACCACCTTTTCCTGTTAGAATAAAGGATCATGCTAAAGTTTCAACTGTAGTCAACAAAAGTAATATAAGGACACACAAACCCCCTGAGCAAGTTAAAGTTGAACCTAATATTGCTATGGTTAAAGATCTCTTGCCGATAATATTGATGGGCATGTTATTTACTTCTGTGATGAGACTGCTAGAATTGCTAGACCTGATACTAAAAATAAGCATAGACCTGTTGTAGGCATGCCTCCTATTTCTGTTAAAATAGGAGATCATTGCTATCATGGCTTATGTGATATGGGTGATAGTGCAAGTGCAATACCTCATTCCTTATACAAAGAAATTATGCATGATATTGCACCTGCTGAGATAGAAGATATCGATGTTACCATTAAGCTTGCCAATAGAGATACTATTTCACCAATTGGGATTGTTAGAGATGTTGAAGTCTTGTGTGGGGTTAAATATCCTGCTGATTTTCTTCTTCTTGGTTCCCCACAAGATAGCTTTTGTCCCATTATATTTGGTAGACCCTTCTTGAATACTGTTAATGCTAAGATAGACTACAATAAGGATATTGTTTCTATTGTTTAGGGGATATGTCTCATGAGTTTGCTAAGTTTCGTAGACAACCCCGTGATGAGGAATTGCCTAGTCAAGATGAAATTATTGGTCTTGCTTCTATTATCGTGCCTCCTACTGACCCTTTAGAACAATATTTGCTAGACCATGAAAATGATCTGTTCATAAATGAAAGAAGGGAAATAGATGAAGTATTCTTTAAACAAGGACCTATTCTAAAACACAACTTGCCTGTTGAAATCCTAGGGGATCCTCCTCCACCCAAGGGTGATCCCATGTTTGAGCTTAAACCATTACCTGGTACTCTTAAATATTCTTATCTTGATGAAAAGAAGAAATATCCTGTTATTATTAGTGCTAACCTTTCAGAGCATGAAGAAGAGAAACTATTGAAAACTCTGAAGAAGCACCGTGCTGCTATTGGATATACTCTTGATGATCTTAAGGGCATTAGTCCCACTCTATGTCAACACAAAATAAATTTGGAGAAAGACGCCAAACCAGTTATTGATCACCAACGACGGCTGAATCCTAAGATGAAAGAAGTGGTAAGAAAGGAAATATTAAAGCTCCTTGAGGCAGGTATAATTTATCCCGTTGTTGATAGTCAGTGGGTAGGTCATGTCCACTGTGTCCCTAAGAAGGGAGGTATTACTGTCGTTCGTAATGATAAAGATGAATTGATTCCACAAAGAATTATTACAGGTTATAGGATGGTAATTGATTTTCACAAATTAAATAAAGCTACTAAAAAAGATCATTACCCTTTGCCTTTCATTGATCAAATGCTAGAAAGATTATCCAAACATACACATTTTTGCTTTCTAGATGGTTACTCTGGCTTCTCTCAAATATCTGTGTCAGCTAATGATCAAGCAAATACCACTTTTACTTGCCCTTTCGGTACTTTTTCTTATAGACGTATGCCTTTTGGTTTATGTAATGCACCTGCTACCTTTCAAAGATGCATGATGGCTATATTCTCTGACTTTTGTGAAAAGATTTGTGTAACATCCCAAATTTTTAATTTGGAATGTTATACATAGATCATCCATGCATATCATATTTTATTGCATTTCATTTTGCGATCCTCAAAATCCTAAGCAACTCAAGGACCCTCGGAGAGAGTTGGGGATTTCCCTGTTTTCATATTTGAGTTTTATCAAATATTGAAACGAGATTTTTGGTTTAAATATTTTTCTCTCCAAAAATATTTCATATTAAAATATATGAGAGGAGATAATATGACTTCTCCAAAATAAATGAAATATTGGAGGGAAAATATTAAAATCAAATATTTGTTTTATTCGGATTTTATTGCTATTTTATTTGAATTAGAAAAATTGCATGTTTTTCAAAGTTGCATTTTAGGGCCAAGAAAATGTTCATCTTGTTCTAAATATTTTATTTAGACGGTGAAAATTTGTTTTGGCATTTTTAGATTTTTATTTTATTTTCTAGGATTTTTTTAGTTTCGACGGAATTATTTAAAAAAACGCGTAGTGGCTAACTGGGCCGAAGCCCAGCCGCCGGTCCACTCCCCGCGCCGCCGTCTCCGAGCAAGAGACTGCGCACGCTGCGCCGCCGCCCGACCGGAGTCCGGCCGGGACTCCGCCCCCCCCCCCCCCCCGCGCCTTGCCCCCTCCTCGAAGCCACGCCGCCCCCTCCTTATAAGCCGCCGCCCCCGCCCTAGAGCCGCCAACCCCGCCACCCGCAATCGCCGCCGCCGCCGCCCCTCACCGGAGCCGCCGCCGCCCTTTGCCCTAGCCGCCGCTGCCCCGCACTGCCCCGCCGCTCGCTGGAGCTGCCCCGCCGTGCCGGACCTCGCCGGAGGTAGAACCGTCTGTTTTTTTTAAAAAGCCCGGTTCGGTTTTTTTAGAAACCCTAGTTTTTTTGGATAGATCGGTTCGCCGGTTTTTTCGCGGTTTAGTTACTTTGCGGATGTTCGTCCGTACATTCTTTTAATGAACGGAGTTTACTCGTTAGTAACAGACAACGTACGCTCATTCGTTAGCCTGTTCGTCAGTTTTCTTTTTCTCGGATTTTCCGTGATTATTTTCAATCGTGATTTCTGATCCGATTTTCGTTTTAGTTTATCTTTTCGCTCGTTTGTCGGAATCAGGTGATTCAAGCACCTAGATCTTTGTCTCGAAACCCTCTTTCCATTTAACCAACTTGAACAAGCTTTTGCTACTATAAAATTTGACGTTAGTCCAGATTAGTAAACGGATCTTGTTTCTTTCGCAGTTTGAGTTTCGTTGCTCTGTTGATTTGATTCTTTTTGCAAACCGGAGTTCTTAAGTTGAACTTTCTGGTTAGATCTTATTATTCGAGATTTACGCATGCTTCGTTGCTTGATTTCTTATGTATGCTTTTGTTTGTTTGCGATAGAACACCCGGAGTGTGAAGCATGCTACTACGAGTCCCTAGGTTTTGCGGATCATCAGCAAGGCAAGTAACACTTTGATCATACCCCTTTATCACCCAGTTTTTATGCATTAGTTCGAATCCTCAAACATTGCATGGTTAGGATGTGATTAACATGTGGGTTGGGAAGTAGTTGATGAGGTAGAACCTATTGCCCTGTTATTATCAAACCCTTGGGAGTTACTTCTACGTGTTGCTTATATTGCTATGCTATGCTCGTAGACGTGGTTGGGTGAGTGAAATCCATGACAGATGTGAGATTGTTAATTAATGGTTCAACTTAAGGTGGCAACTTGAATACACATCTGGGTGGATTGTTTGTTGGGCACCTGGAGAATCAAGTGTTGTCCTAGGATATCCCGGAGTACCCGTGTGATAATCCTATGGTCCGCCACCCAGGCTCAAAGGGATCTGAGATATTTTCATGCTAGAAACTTCCGTGTGCAGACACAAGCTATTATGGGCTCTAGCATAGTTGAGTAAGTTGCGTGAAGCTCCTGAAGAGGTGGATCACCGTGTAGTGGGATGTAGGTTTGGTATGGTCTGCCCAGAGTAAGGGGTTAATGCTTCTAGAAGACTGTGTCTCGGTCATACATTTCTCAAACACTTGTAGTGCGAGAAATCCAACGGAGGAGATCGGTTCTTGTGGTGAAAAGTGTGCAAACCTCTGCAGAGTGTATAAACTAATCATGGTTAGCCGTGTCCCCGGTTATGGACATCTTGAGTATCTAGTACTTGGAGTATCATAAGTATCTCATCACTCTAAACTAATATTGTTGGGTTGTTAATTACTCTAATTGGGATTGAGTTGGAGGAACCTTCTCAATGATGTTTCAACTACCATGATAGTTAAATAAAATCTATTCCTTTGTTGTAGGGGAAAATTGGCTTTTCGCAAAACTGTAACCTTAGAGCTTTCCACCAGCCAAATATGCATGTAGTGATAGCATTATTCTGTTCTTGCTCTACTATGTTACTTTGCCAACATATTCCATGTGCTCACCCATTCCGGGCTGCAACGTATTATGTTGCAGAATTTTCAGACGAGGAGTAAGGTTCGTTAGGTCGTTACCGTGCAACTCAGCTATGCCGTTGGAGTTGATGGACTCACTTTATCTTCCAAGCCTTCCGCTATTATCGTATTAGGTGGTCTTAAGCCATATTTAATGTAATAAGTTCTCTTTTGAGACATTCGATGTAATAAGTGTGTGATTGCTACTTTGTTATAAATCCTTGAGTACTGTGTGTGTCAGCATTACCGATCTAGGGATGACACTGAAGCACAGAGACTTGACCGTTTGAGGTCGGGTCGCTACAATTTGTGCGGTTTTCATGGACGATTTCTCCGTTTATGGGTCCTCTTTTGATGATTGCTTGAGCAACCTTGATCGAGTTTTGCAGAGATGTGAAGAAACTAATCTTATCTTGAACTAGGAGAAGTGCCACTTTATGGTTAATGAAGGTATTGTCTTGGGGCATAAAATTTCTGAAAGAGATATTGAAGTTGATAAAGCTAAAGTTGATGCTATTGAAAAGATGTCGTGTCTCAAGGACATTAAAGGTATAAGAAGTTTCCTTGGTCACGGCGGTTTTTATAGGAGGTTCATTAAGGACTTCTTAAAAATTTCTCGGCCTCTGACTAACCTATTACAAAAAGATATTCCTTTTGTCTTTGATGATGATTGTGTAGAAGCATTTGAAATACTTAAGAAAACTTTGATTTATGCACCTATTGTTCAGCCACCTGATTGGAATTTACCCTTTGAAATTATGTGTGATGCTAGCGATTATGTTGTAGGTGCTGTTCTAGGACAAAGAGTTGATAAGAAGCTGAATGTTATCCAATATGCTAGTAAAACTCTAGATAGTGCCCAGAGAAATTATGCTACTACTGAAAAAGAATTTTTAGCAGTTGTTTTTGCTTGTGATAAGTTCAGACCTTATATCGTTGATTCTAAAGTAACTATTCACACTGTTCATGCTGCTATTAAATACCTTATGGAAAAGACAGATGCTATACCTAGACTTATTAGATGGGTTCTCTTGCTACAAGAATTTGATTTGCATATTATCGATAGAAAGGGAGATGAGAAGGCAGAAATCACATATTTGACCTGAGGGCCAAATCAAATCACAAACTGACCTTGTTCCGAAAAAATTCACTCTGCTGACCCTTTCGTGTGGCGCCCGACAGCTGGGCGCCACACACTACTATGCAGCGCCTCTCTCTTGGGCGTCGCACCTCCTGCCAGCGTGGCAGCCCTGGTCTAGTTGCGGCCCCACAGACAGCATTGCAGCACCTCAGGCTTAGGCGCCACACGTGTAATGTGCAGCGCCTAGCTCTTGGGCGCTGCACAGGCTGTGTTCCACTTAGGTTGGCCCCACCCTCTCTCCCATCCCACCCCCACCCCACACACCCCACCCCACACAAACCCTTAGCCTTGCGCCCCTCCTCTCTTCCCCTCTCCCTCCTCTCAAATCCTTCTCAAATCTTGCAAATCCGAAGTATTTGACCATGGATTTCGAATCCAACCCCTCCCTTAAGGTAATCTCCTTCGATCCCCTCGTTTTCATCCATAGGAATTGTCACATTTGCTCAAATCTTGCTACTTTGGGGAAACCCTAGTTTTGGCTTGGATTTGCAAATTTGTATTGAATCATGTTGTGTTTCTTTGCTAATTTGGGTTGGTTAGGCTTTCATAGTATGCTAGGGTTAGGGTTATGTGTGTTTGATGTTGGTGTTAGGGTTATGCTATGGTTAGGGTTGTGGTTATTGTTAAGTGGGGATTAGGGTTATTAATTCATATATATGTTATGTCATATGTATTTTGTGCAAATATTTTTGTTAAGTACTTACTTGATATATGTGTGTTTTTTATTATTGTAGGGATGGGGAGAACATGTGTTTATGTTCATCATGTGGATAAAGAGGCCTTTTTGAAAGGCAATGTTGAGCCGGACCCGGATGAGCTTGACATGGTGTTTGAGAGTAGTCCAAGCTATGCGTAGCTCTTGGACCAAGTGAGGAAGGATTTGAATTGGATGGACCCAAGTGACGTTGTTGAGTTCGAGGGAAGGCATAATATTGGTTTTGGAATGCACATCCATTGGAAGACAATGCGTGTGAACTCCGAGCAACGTTGGGTTGCATACAAGGAGACGGTTGCCGAATCTCTAGACAAGGCTCTTGAGTTATTTGCCTCCAAGAAGGTTGAGTCTACTTTGAATTTGGACTTGAACCGGAACCCCTCCCCGTTGGTTTCTAGCACTCCACCACCCATGAACCAAGATCAAATGAGTGAACCTCATTTCACGCAACAAGATTGGCCAACATTGAGCCCGACTCCAAACAACCAAAATGAAGGTTTTGAAGAGGAGAATGATGAGTACGAGGAGGATGACAACAAAGTTGATCTCCATGACAACAATGTGGGTGATCTCGACCAATATCATGTGCAAGAGACAATGGACCAATCCATCCCTTTTTCACGTGCATACGCATCAGACTCGGATGACGATGGTCCTGATGAAGAAGTTGATGAGGAGGGGTTCACACCGAAGGAGGCCCAAGCATTCAAGAAGGTATTCGGGCGGGATCACAAGACACCATTGTTCAAGGATCTTAGTCTCGCGGATGAAGACGTTGTGGATGGTGGCAAATGCATATCTCTTGGAGCTAGGCCAAGTTCTCACCGTGATTTGGAAGACGGCAAGAACGGGATATATCCCGGTTGTGAGTTTCAATCCTTCTTGGAATTGAAGATGTGGCTCGACAACTACTCGGTTACGCATTATCGTCCACATAAAGTGGCCAACTCGGACATCAATGTGCGTTACATGGTGAAATGTGAAGTGCCAAGTTGTCCATGGATTGTGCGTGCAAGGCCATGAAAAGGAGGTCCCACTTGGCGCATAGTGAGTTGTCTACCAAATCACATGTGCCGGCACAATAATGCGGATGGCAAGCTTGTGTACCAACAACACAGACAACTCACGTCCGAGTTCATCGCTTATAGGCTTTCCAACCAAATATCCACACTTCCAACAATGAGCATCAAGAGTGTCATTGACCTTGTGAAAGCCATCTTTCATTACAAGGTGAAGTACGACAAGGCATGGAAGGCAAAGGAAGCCGCATTCAAGATGTTGTATGGCAATTGGGAGGAAGCATACAACCGACTCCCTAGGTTGTTGTTAGCTATGGCCACCAGAAACCCAGGCATGGTTCACGTGGTTGAGCCTCATGGGCACCAAACATTGATTCACAACGGGAGGACCGTTCGAGTATTTGGCCGTGCATTTTGGGCCTTTGAGCAATGCGTGAGGGCTTTTGAGCATTGTCGGCCCGTCATCGCCATTGATGGCACGTTCTTGACCGGACAATACAAGGGCACTTTATTGGTTGCAATAGCAAGTGATGCCAATAACCGGGTGTTGCCTTTGGCTTTCGCTTTGGTTGAGGTGGAGAACAATGATAACTGGGAGTGGTTCTTGCGTCAATTGAGAACAAGGGTATTACCGGCTGAAAGGGAAATCTGTGTCATATCGGATCGCCATCCAAGAATTCTAAATGCGGTGGTGGTTGACATTCTCGGACATAGAAAGTTGCACCATCGATGGTGCATGAGGCACTTTTGTGCAAACTTCTATAGGGCATGTGGTATCAAGGAGTTGGTCGATGATCTTCAAGATTGTTGTCTCGCTTTCACCAATAAGCGGTTTGACACATTGTTCAATGCATTGCTCAGACACAAGAAACTTGACCCCGGTGGTCATGAATTTCTCAGTAAGAACATGGTGGTCTAGGCCGTGGTGGCAGTAGAGGCCATGGTGGCGGTAGAGGCCGTGGTGGTGGTCTAGGACGTGGTGGTGGTAGAGGCCGTGGTGGTGATCTTGGCCTTGGCGGCGGCCGTGGTGGAGGAATGTTCACTTGGCTCAATGGACCATTGCCGTATGTGACTTACTATGATCTTGTTCTTTTGGCTCAATGCTTGTGTTGTCATTTTGCATTGTGTGACTAACTATTATATTGACATTTTCATAGGTATGGAAACAATGAAGGGGGTGGAGGACACGGAGGCGAAAGGTGAGCTCCCTTGGTGGTCGGAGGAGGGAGAAGAAGAAGAAGAAGAAGAAGAAGAAGAAGAAGAAGAAGAAGAAGAAGAAGAAGAAGAAGAAGAAGAAGAAGAAGAAGAAGAAGGGACAAGGACCATGACCTTTTCTATGAACCAAAATGTGTGCTACTATGTGATATGAGACGTAAATGACTATGTCTTTTTGGCTAAATGTTTGTGTATGAATTGTCTTAAGTTATGAACTCGTCGGCATAAAATTTTTGTTTGTTCAAATTGCTGTGATGATGCAGTCATTGTAAGTATTATGATGTTCCGGTGAATGAATGTGCTGTCAACTCTGTTTTTGCAGTAAACAACCGTGCAGCGCCCAGAACAAAGGCGCTGCACTGTTCTATGCAACGCCGAACGGACGGGCGTCACACTGTAACGTGCAGCGCCTTGCTCTGGGGCGCTGCACTATGACTTGGTAATTTTCGTGGATCGTCAGTGCTCAAAGCCTTCTGTGGCCCTATGGGTAGCCATGGCCAGTGAAGCAGCACCTATGAGACGGGCGTTGCACTGTGAGGTGCAGCGCCTAGGTGTTGGGAGCTGCATAGTACAGTGCAGCGCCTGACTGTCAGGCGCTGCAGTGCTGTTAACTGCCAAACTGCAGAAACAGATTCCATTTTGGCAAATACAAATACTGAACAATTCAACTGAACAAAGACAACATCATTTAGGACAAATACTGAACAAAGACAACTAATAACTTGAACATCACATCATTTAGGACAATTCAACGTTACTACTAGTTTGCAAACACAAATACTACAATAGTAAGAGTTCACCAACATATAACATAACCCAACAAGTTCATCAACCTAACGAAACGGCTACAAGAGAGCACTTCCATAGTAACAAACACTAATGCCTTCCGCGCGTGTTCCTGGTGCCACGCCTATAGGCAATCTTCTTCTTCCTGGGTGGACGAGCCTGCTCTTCCTGCACTTCCTCCTCCGCCTCCTCCTCCGCCTCATGATCCAAGCTAGCCATCCGCGAGGTCCCTACGACCACCTTTGGGTTGCCTCTGTTGTCAAAGTCGTTGGGCGTGTACCGGCGTCTGGGCTGCCTAGGCTTGAACACATATGGGGACCGAAGTTGAGCGTCCGCCAAAGTCATGTCATCATCAAGCTCATCGCCCTATCACACAATCAAACAATATGGTGAAGACCGACATCGTAATCAAGTGAGAATCACATCTAAAGGATTAGTCATACCTCTTGGGTGACCGCACCCTCACCATCATGATAAGCATATGAGGAACTCACATCGTCCCTCTGATGGTGAGATGAGGGGCTGATGGTGTACCAGACCTAGAGGCAGATGGTTCATCAAATTTGGGATCACGGCAACCGAGAAGATTTGATAACCGCCTTAACTTCTTGGCCTGACGCTGTAACATGAACAAGTGTGGAAGATATGAAACTCCGCAACATAGGCTACCTCTCATAGTGAATGCGATTTGTACCTTGAGGAATGCTCGTAGTGAACCATCATCATTGCCTTTTCCAATCGGTGTTTCCTCCAGAATAGACTGGCTCTCATCAGCTGCTTTCTTGATCTCGGTGCGCTGCGGATGAGAAAGAATGAACATGTTAGCCATTCAAACATGTGTAATACGACCAACAGGAAAGTAAAGAAGAAACACTTTACCACATAGTTAATCACCGGAACAGCAGGGACTCCGTGCCCTACCCTGACATCTCTGTTGTACTTCCCCTTTGATAGATCCTCAAAGTTTACGGGTTCTTCAAGAATATCCTCATTATATGCCGGCGGGCATATCTCAACTTGAGTATTTTCAAGAAGCCATCGTATGTAGTTATCAAAAGCAAGTGGACTATGCTCACGAAGCTTGGCGCGTGCACTGCTACGAGCTTCCTCCACACAAAGCTGGAAGCGGGTAACATACGAAGCATGATGCTTGTCCCAGTCCTTTATCTTCCGTTGCCTTCTCCTGTCCAACCTGCATGGTACAAGACCAAACATTAGCAAAATCAAGGAGTGATGATGCTTAGTCAATACGGTTCATGCTCTCTTACCTATGAAGTGCTTTGTCCGTATCCACCCATTCCGGCGGGTGAGGCTGGAACAGACCAAACTGACGACACACGCGATGTGGCAAATGAAACTCAACAGCCCAGTTGCATATCAGTGGGCACCGCATACGCCAGAGATCCCTATCCCGCAAGCACATCGGGTTGATGGTAAACTCTGGGGTGTACCCAAGTCTGTCATTGGCGCCATATGGCTGCCATTCCACCTATGAAATAGGGCAACAATGCAAAATTGGTGAATTTTTTTCAGGCAAACATGAGAAATGACTGAAGTAATGACCTCGTTACCTGCTCAGGCGTAATCGTGTCCAACTCGGCAACGTACTTCTGGTACATGAGATTGACATCGTTCGTCATCTCGGAAACCACATCCCACTTGTAAGCCCAAGTGGGGCGCCGTAATTCGTCATCTTCATCTTCATACCAAGGATTAAACCTGACGCTCTTCAGGCATCCAACAGGCAGACGCTCCCAGCTCCATACAGAAAGTAGAAGCATATTACCACCAATGCCTGCACTACCTGTGATCCTGCAACACGCATCGTCCAGCTGCATATGAAAGAAAAACAATGTTAACTTGACAGCAAGCTTGCATTGCTAATGAAGAAATGAGTTGATCACAAAATAGACCAACTACCTGTCGGTACAAGTAGGCAAGAGTCGCTGAACCCCAGCTTCATTTGCTATCAAAGACGGTCAACGCCTTCAGCCACATCCATGGAGCGTTCTTGCCAGTGGAGTCAGGAAACAAAGTCCTCGACACAACATACCACATGTAGACACGAGCATGTGTCTGGATCATATCATCAGTGGCATCCGGAGGGCACGTCGCAAAGTGAGTTTGAATCCATGTGAAAGCAGCTCCGGCTGCTTTCCTTTCCTTCTTCTTCTTCTCTTCTCCCTCCTCTACATCAGCCTCAGCCTCGGTAGGAGCCATACCGATAAGAGCAATCATCTGCTCGCGCCACCCATCAGAATCGGTGCTCATACAGAGAGGCATCCCGTCGATAGCAAGACCGGTGATCAACGAGACATCCTCGAGCGTCACGGTCATCTCCCCAGTCCGAAGATGGAAACTATGCATCTCCGGCCTCCACCGATCAGCAAGAGCGGACACCAGTGGAGCGTTCAGATTCGGCGTGGACCGGCTGACCAACTGAATCCACGGGAGTAGTCCTGCCTGCTTGATGTACGGTGTGTACCGCTCATCGTAAGGCATGGCAGGACCAGAGACCCCGTGATACCGAATCTTCAAAGGTTCAAGCTTCTGCAAAAAACAAGTAGTGACAAATCTTAGGGCATGTAAATTTCAACTTAAGGCAAAATATTTAGATTACTCGTTATTACCATCTCCTTCTCGCGCATCATGTAGGCCCGGTGTTTCGTGTCGTAGACATCGTCGAGAAGCCAAACCATCCTTACAAAGTTCAAACAATAAACATATATGAGTTCATCTTCATCTCAAATATCGGTATACACTAAACATCTAATATGTGTTCAATTACAAGAATCTCAACATCTCCTTCTCACACAATGAATATGTCATATGTGTTCAAATAAACTCAACATCTAATATTTCAAATAAAATCAACATCTAATATATATCTAAAAAAACAGATCATATATCTCTACAAAACTCAACATCTCATTGTTATCTATATAAATAGGCATCTCATACATATATATATATATATATAAACAAAACAATCTAGGGTTTCACTAACAAGAACTATATATTGTGAACTAAGCAACAACACTACAGTACTACCACTATGACTACACATCCTAAATCAAGCAAATCAAGGGTTCCATCAAATCTTGGACAAATCTCTAAAATTGCAACAAATTTACGGAGGAAAAGAAAGGGAACGAAGGAGTTTACCTAGTAGGATGGATTGGAGATCGAATCCACGGATCAAATCTTCAGATCTGAGAGGGATGTGGGGGGGATTCGATGGGGGCGCCGCCGCTGCTCTCTGTCCAGAGAGCGGAGAGGGGGAAGAACTGCCTGGCCGGGCTGGGCCAATGTGCTTTAACTCATAGTGCAGCGCCCAAGAGCTAGGCGCTGCACATTACAAGTGTGGCGCCTAAGTCTGAGGCGCTGCAGTGCTGTCTGTGGGGCCGCACCTGGACCAGGCTGCCACGCTGGCAGGAGGTGCGACGCCCAAGAGAGAGGCGCTGCATAGTAGTGTGTGGCGCCCAGCTGTCGGGCGCCACACGAAAGGGTCAGCAGAGTGAAATTTTTTCGGAACGAGGTCAGTTTGTGATTTGATTTGGCCCTCAGGTCAAATATGTGATTTCTGCCAGATGAGAACCCCGTTGCAGACAACTTGTCTAGGTTAGAGAATGTTCTTGATGACCCACTACCTATTGATGATAGGTTTCCTGATGAACAATTAAATGTCATAAATGCTTCTAGCACTGCTCCATGGTATGCTGATTATGCTAATTACATTGTTGCTAAATTTATACCACCTAGTTTCACATACCAGCAAAATAAAAAGTTTTTCTATGATTTGAGACATTACTTTTGGGATGACCCACATCTTTATAAAGAAGGAGTAGATGGTATTATTAGGCGTTGTGTACCTGAGCATGAACAGGAATAGATCCTACGCAAGTGTCACTCTGAGGCTTATGGAGGGCACCACGCTGGAGATAGAACTATGCATAAGGTATTGCAATCCGGTTTTTATTGGCCTACTCTCTTCAAGGATGCCTGTAAGTTTGTCTTGTCTTGTGATGAATGTCAAAGAATCAGTAATATTAGTATACATCAAGAAATGCCTATGAATTATTCACTTGTTATTGAACCATTTAATGTTTGGGGCTTTCATTATATGGGATCTTTTCCTTCCTCTAATGGGTATACACATATTTTAGTTGCTGTTGATTACGTTACTAAGTGGGTAGAAGCTATTCCAACTAGTAGTGCTGATCATAACACCTCTATTAAGATGCTTAAAGAAGTTATTTTTCCGAGGTTTTGAGTCCCTAGATATTTAATGACTGATGGTGGTTCACATTTTATTCATGGTGCCTTTCGTAAAATGCTTGCTAAGTATGATGTTAATCATAGAATTGCATCTCCTTATCACCCGCAGTCTAGTGGTCAAGTAGAATTGAGTAACTGAGAGCTCAAATTAATTTTGCAAAAGACTGTTAATAGATCTAGAAAGAATTGGTCTAGGAAAGTTGATTATGCATTATGGGCCTATAGAACTGCATATAAAAACCCTATGGGTATGTCTCTGTATAAAATGTTTTATGATAAAGCATGTCACTTACCTCTCGAACTAGAACATAAGGCATATTGGGCTATCAAAGAGCTCAACTATGACTTCAAACTTGCCGGTGAAAAGAGGTTATTTGACATTATCTCACTTGATGAATGGAGAACCCAAGCCTATGAGAATGCCAAACTGTTTAAAGAAAAAGTTAAAAGATGGCATGATAAAAGGATACAAAAGCGCGAGTTCAATGTAGGTGATTATGTATTGCTATACAACTCTCGTTTAAGATTTTTTGCAGGCAAACTTCTCTCTAAATGGGAAGGTCCTTACGTTATCAAGGAGGTCTATCATTCCGGTGCCATAAAAATCAACAAGTTCGAAGGCACAAATCCGAAGGTGGTGAACGGTCAAAGAATCAAACATTATATCTCAGGTAATCCTATAAATGTTGAAACTAATATTATTGAAACCGTAACCCCGGAGGAATACATAAGGGACACTTTCCGGAACGTTTCAGACTCCAAAAAGGAATAGGTACGTGGTACGGTAAGTAAACCGACTCCAAAATAGTTCTAATGGCAATTTTTCTCTATTTTGGAATATTTAAGAAAATAGGAAAATAAGAAGCAGACCGGAAAGGACACGAGGCTTCCACAAGGGTGGAGGGCGTGCCCTACCCCCCTGGGCGCGCCCCCTGCCTCGTGGGCACCTCGTGTGCTCTCCGGACTCCATTTTCTTGCACGATACTCCTTTTGGTCGGTAAAAATTCATTATATAATCTCCCGAAGGTTTTGACCACCGTATCATGCAAATATCTCCTGTCTTTGTTTCAAGCTATTTTTCTGACAGATCTAGATCGCCATGGTGTCTTCAAGTGCCCCCAAGGACAAGTTCTTCGAGAAGGTCATCAACCCCTACCTCGCGGAAGTGATGCAACACCCTCAAACCATTGAGATGCATGAGGGGTTGTTGCACATCCGCGATGTGGAGGGACCGAGGAGGACCGAAAGCGTGGAGACAAGGCTCGAGGCAATGGAGCAACAAGTTTTCAAGTATCAGGAGATGGTGGAGAGTGGACTCGACTCCAATCACATAATGATCACGGAGTTCACCAACAACCACAAGCTAGACACCAAGGACATTGGGGAGGCCATCTTCAAGCTTCACGGGAAAATCGAGCGCGTCGAAGCCCAGATCTATGACCTGCAAAACCAAAACTATGAGTATGAATATAGATTCAAGAGGATGAGTTTGGCTGCAGATTTGAGGATTCCGGAGACTCGATCATCCTTCTATGATGGTGAGCTTATGCCTTAGAAGATGGACGACAAGCCTACATCATCAACAACTCCTTCATCACTACCTCAGAGGAAGGAGACATAATCACATGGGATGGGCACTCCCCTTGGCAACTGCCAAGCTTGGGGGAGCGCCCCGGTATCATATCACCATCACAACTTTTATCTTTACCGATTTTCTTGGTTCGATCTTTTTGATAATATCTTGATCTAGTAGAATAAAGTTTTAGTATGATCTAGTTGTGAGTTTTGCTTTATGATCCTTCTATGTAATCGAGTCCGTGAGCTATATATAATAAAAATTAGTGTTGAGTCAAGGGCTTGATTACCTTTCTGTGATCTTGAGGGAATAAAATAAATGGAAGAAATAAAAAGAAATAAAGAGATCATATGGATCTTATGGAGAGTAATGAGCTCACATATAAAGAGTATGATGAATAAAAGTTGTTGAGAGTTGACAAACATAGTTTTGGTCATCGTTGCAATTAATAGGAAGTAATAAAGAAAGAGAGGTATTCACATATAAATATACTATCTTGGACATCTTTTATGATTGTGAGCACTCATTAAAGTATGATATGCTAAAGAGTTAACGTTGGACAAGGAAGACAACGTAATGGGTTATGTTTTCTTACATCTGAGATAAATTATATTGTCACGGATCATCCAACATGTTGAGCTTGCCTTTCCCTCTCATGCTAGCCAAGTTCTTTGCACCAAGTATAAATACTACTTGTGCTTCCAAATATCCTTAAACACGGTTTTGCCATGAGAGTCCACCATACCTACCTATGGATTGAGTAAGATCCTTCAAGTAAGTTGTCATTGGTGCATGCAATAAAAATTGCCTTCTAAATATGTATGATTTATTAATGTGGAGAAAATAAGCTTTATACGATCTTGTGATATGGAAGAAATAAAAGCGACGGACTGCGTAATAATGGTCCATATCACAAGTGGCAATATGAAGTGACGTTCTTTTGCATTAAGATTTTGTGCATCCAACCATAAAAGCGCATGACAACCTCTGCTTCCCTCTGCGAAGGGCCTATCTTTTACTTTTATCTTCTACCTTATATAAGAGTCATGGTGATCTTCACCTTTCCTTTTTACATTTTATCCTTTGGCAAGCACAATGTGTTGGAAAGATCCTAATATATATGGCTAATTAGATGTGGGTTTGCATGAACTATTATTGTTGACGTTACCATTCAGGTAAAGAGTTGGGAGGCAAAACTATAAGCCCCTATCTTTCTCTGTGTCCGATTAAAACTCCATACCCATAAGTATTGCGTGAGTGTTAGCAATTGTGAAAGACTAAATGATGGTTTAGTATGTGGACTTCCTGAAAAGCTCTTATATTGACTCTTTCCTATGTTATGATAAATTGCAATTGCCTCAATGACTGAGATTAGAGTTTGTTAGTTTTCAATGAAGTTTATGATTCATACTTGAAATTGTGATTGAATTGTTACTTTAGCATAAGAGATCATTTGACAATATATATATATATATATATATATATATATATATATGTTGCTGTTCTAAGAATGATCATGATGCCCTCATGTCCGTATTTTATTTTATCGACACCTCTATCTCTAAACATGTGGACATATTTTTCGATATCGGCTTTCGCTTGAGGACAAGCGAGGTCTAAGCTTGGGGGAGTTGATACGTCCATTTTGCATCATGCTTTTATATCGATATTTATTGCATTATGGGCTGTTAGTACACATTACGTCACAATACTTATGCCTATTCTCTCTTATTTTACAAGGTTTACATGAAGAGGGAGAATGCCGGCAACTGGGATTCTAGGCTGGAAAAGGAGCAAATATTAGAGACCTATTCTGCATAGCTCCAAAAGTCCTGAAACTTCACGGAAGTTATTTCTAGAATATATAAAAAATATTGGGCGAAAGAAGTTCCAGAGGGGGCCCACACCCCGGCCACGAGGGTGGGGGGCACGCCCTACCCCCCTGGGCGCGCCCCCTGCCTCGTGGGCTCCCCGGTGGGATGCCCATCTTCTGCTATATGAGGTCTCTCGTCTGAGAAAAAAAATCATAAGCAAGCTTTGGGGAAGAAACTCCGCTGCCATGAGGCGGAACCTTGGTGGAACCAATCTAGGGCTCTGGCAGAGCTGTTCTGCCGGGGAAACTCCCTCCGGGAGGGGGAAATCATTTCCATCGTCCTCACCAATGTTCCTCTCATCGGGAAGGGGTGAATCTCCATCAACATCTTCACCAGCACCATCTCATCTCAAACCCATCTCTTGTATCCAATCTTTGTATCCAAACCTCAGATTGGTACGTGTGGGTTGCTAGTAGTGTTGATTACTCCTTGTAGTTGATGCTACTTGGTTTATTTGGTGGAAGATCATATGTTCAGATCCATTATGCATATTAATACCCCTCTGATTATGACATGAATATGCTTTGTGAGTAGTTACGTTTGTTCCTGAGGATATGGGAGAAGTCTTGCTATAAGTAGTCATGTGAATTTGGTATTCGTTCGATTTATTGATGAGATGTATGTTGTCATCCCTCTAGTGGTGTCATGTGAACGTCAACTACATGACACTTCACCATTGTTTGGGCCTAGAGGGAGGCATTGGGAAGTAATAATTAGATGGTGGGTTGCTAGAGTGACAGAAGCTTAAACCCTAGTTTATCCGTTGCTTCGTAAGGGGCTGATTTGGATCCATATGTTTCATGCTATGGTTAGATTTACCTTAATACTTCTGTTGTAGTTGCGGATGCTTGTAATGGGGGTTAATCATAAGTGTGATGCTTGTCCAAGTAAGGACAGTACCCAAGCACCGGTCCACCCACATATCAAATTATCAAACTACCGAACGCGAATCATATGATCGTGATGAAAACTAGCTTGACGATAATTCCCATGTGTCCTCGGGAGTGCTTTCCTTCATATAAGAGTTTGTCCAGGCTTGTCCTTTGCTACAAAAAGGATTGAGCCATCTTGATGCACCTTATTTACTTTTATTACTTGCTGTTCGTTACAAATTATCTTATCACAAAACTATCTGTTACCGATAAGTTCAGTGCTTGCAGAGAGTACCTTGCTGAAAAGCGCTTATCATTTCCTTCTGCTCCTCGTTGGGTTCGACACTCTTACTTATCGAAAGGACTATGATAGATCCCCTATACTTGTGGGTCATCAGTATCTCTGGGCCCTCTCGGTAATGCACATCACTATAAGCCTTGCAAGCAATGTAACTAATTAATGAGTTAGTTGCGGGGTGACACATTATGGAATGAGTAAAGAGACTTGTCGGTAACGAGATTGAACTAGGTATGATGATACCAACGATCGAATCTCAGGTAAGTAACATACTGATGACAAAGGGAATAACGTATGTTGTTATGCGGTTTGACCGATAAAGATCTTCGTAGAATATGTAGGAGCCAATATGAGCATCCAGGTTCCGCTATTGGTTATTGACCAGAGATATGTCTCGGTCATGGCTACATAGTTCTCGAATCCATATGGTCCGCACGCTTAACGTTCGATGATGATTTGTATTATGAGTTATGTGTTTTGGTGACTGAAGTTTGTTCGGAGTCCCGGATGAGATCACAGACATGACGAGGAGTCTTAGAATGGTCGAGAGGTAAAGATTCATATATTGGAAGGTTGTATTCGGACATCGGATGGTTCCGAGTGATCCGGGGATTTTTCCGGAGTATCGAGGGGTTACCGTAACCCCCTAGGGGAATATTGGGCCTACATGGGCCATAGGGGAGAGGGGAGGCAACCCACAAGGGGTAGCCGCGCCCCCTCACTATAGGAGTCTGAATTGGACTAGGGAGGGAGCCCCCCTTTCCTTCTCCTCTTCCTCTCCCTTCCCTCTTTCCCCCCTCCGAAAAAGGAAAGGAAGTCCAACTAGGATTGGGAATCCTAGTTGACTCCCCCCCTTTGGCGCGCCCCCTAGGTCGGCCGCCTCCTCCCCTCCTCCTCTATATACAGGGGCAGGGGGCACCCCAAAAGCACATCAACTATTCCTCAGTCATGTGCGGTGCCTCCCTCCACGGTTTACCACCTCGGTCATATTGTCGTAGTGCTTAGGCGAAGCCCTGCACGGATCACATCATCGACACCGTCACTATGCCCTCGTGCTAACAAAACTTTCCCTCGACCCTGTACTGGATCAAGAGCTCGAGGGATGTCATCATGCCGAATGTGTACTGAACACGGAGGTGCCGTATGTTTGGTACTTGGATCAGTTGGATCGTGAAGACGTTCGACTACATCAACCGCGTTAACATAACGCTTCCGCTTTCGGTCTACGAGGGTATGTGGACACACTCTCACCCTCTCATTGCTATGCATCTCCTAGATAGATCTTGCGTGATCGTAGGAATTTTTTTGAAATTGCATGCTATGTTCCCCAACACATTGTCACCTCGTCCTTAGCCAATCTTCGTTTAATCCGTAGCCCCTATTTCAAGTTGCAAATATGAGCAACAGAATCAATATCAAATACCCAGGCGCCACTACAAGCATTAGTAAGGTACACATCAATAACATGTATGTCAAATATACCTTTCACTTTGCCATCCTTCTTATCCGCCAAATACTTTGGGCGGTTCCGCTTCCAGTGATCAGTCCCTTTGAAGTAGAAGCACTTGGTTCAGGCTTCGATCCAGACTTGGGCTTCTTCCCTTGAGCAGTAACTTGCTTGCTGCTCTTCTTGAAGTTCCCCTTCTCCACTTTGCCCTCTTTTCCATCCCTTTCATATTATAGTTCATCACGAAGCCTTGATAGCTTGGTGGCAGTGATTGAAGAACTCTGTCAATGACACTATCATCAGGAAGATTAACTCCCAGCGGAGTCAAGTGGTTATGGTACCCAGACTTCTGAGTACGTGTTCACTGACAGAACTATTCTCCTCCATCTATGTGTTCACTGACAGAACTATTCTCCTCCATCTTGCAGCTATAGAACTTGTTGGAGACTTCATATCTCTCAACTCGGGCATTTGCTTGAAATATTAACTTCAACTCCTGGAACATCTCATATGCTCCATGATGTTCAAGACATCTTTGAAGTCCCGATTCTAAGACGTAAAGCATGGCACACTGAACTATCGAGTAGTCATCAGCTTTGCTCTGCCAGACGTTCATAACGTCCGGAGTTGCTCCTGCAGCGGGTCTTGCACCTAGCGGTGCTTCCAGGGCATAATTCTTCTGTGCAGCAATGAGGATAATCCTCAAGTTACGGACCCAGTCCGTGTAGTTGCTACCATCATATTTCAACTTAGCTTTCTCTAGGAACACATTAAAATTCAAGGAAGCGGTAGCATGGGCCATTGATCTACAACAACATAGATATGCAAAAACCATCAGGTACTAAGTCCATGATAAATTAAAGTTCAATTAATCATATTACTAAAGAACTCCCACTTAGATAGACATCCCTCTAGTCATCTAAATGATCATGTGATCCATATCAACTAAACCATGTCTGATCATCACGTGAGATGGAGTAGTTTTCAATGGTGAACATCACTATGTTGATCATATCTACTATATGATTCACGTTCGACCTTTTGGTCTCAGTGTTCCGAGGCCATATCTGCATATGCTAGGCTCGTCAAGTTTAACCCAAGTATTCTGCATGTGCAAAACTGGCTTGCACCTATTGTATGTGAACGTAGAGCTTATCACACCCGATCATCATGTGGTGTCTCGGCACGACGAACTCTAGTAATGGTGCATACTCAGGGAGAATTTAGTGAGGGATCATCTTATAACCGCCGTACTAAGCAAAATAAGATGCATAAAGGATAAACATCACATGCAATCAAAATATGTGACATGATATGGCCATCATCATCTTGTGCCTCTGATCTCCATCTCCAAAGCACCGTCATGATCTCCATCGTCACCGGCCTGACACCTTGATCTCCATCGTAGGATCGTTGTCGTCTCGCCAACTATTGCTTCTACGAATATCGCTACCACTTAGTGATAAAGTAAAGCAATTACATGGCGATTGCATTTCATATAATAAAGCGACAACCATAAGGCTCCTGCCAGTTGCCGATAACTTTTAAAAAACATGATCATCTCATACAACAATTTATATCTCATCACGTCTTGACCATATCATATCACAACATGCCCTGCAAAAACAAGTTAGATGTCATCTACTTTGTTGTTGCAAGTTTTACGTGGCTGCTACGGGCTTCTAGCAAGAATCGTTCTTACCTACGCATCAAACCACAATGATTTTTCATCAAGTGTGATGTTTTAACCTTCAACAAGGACCGGCCGTAGTCAAACTCGATTCAACTAAAGTTTGAGAAACAGACACCTGCCAGCCACCTATGTGCGAAGCACATCGGTAGAACCAGTCTCATGAACACGGTCATGTAATGTCGGTCCGGGCCACTTCATCCAACAATACCGCCAAATCAAAGTAAGACGTTGGTGGTAAGCAGTATGACTATTATCGCCCACAACTCTTTGTGTTCTACTCGTGCATATCATCTACGCATAGACCTGGCTCGGATGCCACTATTGGGAAACATAGCATGCAATTTCAAAAAATCCTATGATCACGCAAGATCTATCTAGGAGATGCATAGCAACGATAGGGGGAGAGTGTGTGCACGTACCCTCGTAGACCGAAAGCGGAAGCGTTAGGTTAACACGGTTGATGTAGTCGAACGTCTTCACGATCCAACCGATCCAAGTACCGAATGTACGACACCTCCATGTTCAGCACACATTCAGCTCGATGACGTCCCTTGAGCTCTTGATCGAGTAGAGGGTCGAGGGAGAGTTCCGACAACACGATGGCGTGGTGACGGTGATGGTGATGTGATCCACGTAGGGCTTCGCCTACGCACTACGACGCTATGACCGGAGGAGTAAACAGTGGAGGGGGGCACCGCACATGGCTAAGAGAAATCTTGGTGTGCCTTTGGGGTGCCCCCTGCCCACTGATAACCAACAAGTATAGGGGATCGCAACAGTTTTCAAGGGTAGAGTATTCAACCCAAATTTATTGACTCGACACAAGGGGAGCCAAAGAATATTCTCAAGTATTATCAACTAAGTTGTCAATTCAACCACACCTGGATAACTTAATATCTGTGATACGTCTCCAACGTATCTACTGTTCCAAACACTTTTGCCCTTGTTTTGGACTCTAACTTGCATGATTTGAATGGAACTAACCCGGACTAACGCTGTTTTCAGCAGAATTACCATGGTGTTATTTATGTGCAGGAGCAAACGTTCTCAGAATGACCTAAAACTTCACGGAGCCACTTTTCAGAAAATAAGAAAAATACATGCCAAAGATGAAGGCCAGGGGGCCCACCGTCTCTCCACGAGGGTGGGGGCGTGCCCCCCTACCTCGTGGGCCCCCTATTGCCTCTCTGACTCCAACTCCAACTCTATATATTGTGTTTCGGGGAGAAAAAAATTAGAGAGAAGAAATCATCGTGTTTTACGATGCAGAGCCACTGCCAAGCCCTAAAACCTCTCGGGAGGGCTGATCGGGACTCCGTACGGGGCTCCGGAGAGGGGAATCCATCGCCATCGTCATCATCAACCATCCTCCATCACCAATTTCATGATGCTCACTGCCGTGCGTGAGTAATTCCATCGTAGGCTTGCTGGACGATGATGGGTTGGATGAGATCTATCATGTAATCGAGTTAGTTTTGTTAGGGTTTGATCCCTAGTATCCACTATGTTCTGAGATTGATGTTGCTATGACTTTGCTATGCTTAATGCTTGTCACTAGGGCCCGAGTGCCATGATTTCAGATCTAAACCTATTATGTTTTCATCAATATATGAGTGTTCTTGATCCTATCTTGCAAGTCTATAGTCACCTATTATGTGTTATGATCCGTTAACCCCGAAGTGACAATAATCAGGATACTTACCTGTGATGACCATAGTTTGAGGAGTTCATGTATTCACTATGTGTTAATGCTTTGTTCCGGTACTCTATTAAAAGGAGGCCTTAATATCCCTTAGTTTCCGTAAGGACCCCACTGCCACGGGAGGGTAGGACAAAAGATGTCATGCAAGTTCTTTTCCATAAGCACGTATGACTATACTCGGAATACATGCCTACATTACATTGACGAACTGGAGCTAGTTCTGTGTCACCCTAGGTTATGACTGTTACATGATGAACCGCATCCGGCATAATTTTCTATCACCGATCCATTGCCTACGAGCTTTCCATATATTGTTCTTCGCTTATTTACTTTTCCGTTGCTATTGCTATCATCACTACAAAATACCAAAAACATTGCTTTTACTACTGTTACCTTTTGTTCCGTTATCACTACTATCATATTACTTTGCTAGTAAATACTTTGCTGCAGATATTAAGTTTCCAGGTGTGGTTGAATTGACAACTTAGCTGCTAATACTTGAGAATATTCTTTGGCTCCCCTTGTGTCGAATCAACAAATTTGGGTTGAATACTCTACCCTCGAAAACTGTTGCGATCCCGTATACTTGTGGGTTATCAAGACTATTTTCTGGCACCGTTGCCGGGGAGCATAGCTCTATTCTTTAAGTCACTTTGGATATATATATCTGCTTATCATTATGAAGAACTTGAGAGATCCAAAAACCAATATCCATCCCTCAACTATGAGGGGAGGTAAGTAACTGCCATCTAGCTCTGCACTTGATTCACCTTCTGTTATGAGTAAGCTTGCGACACCTACACCTGCTTATGCTATTCGTTCTGATATGTCGCGTGTTATTGATGATGCCACTTCTGTTATGCATGATACTTATAATGAAACTACCTCTATGCCTGATACTACTGTGCCACTTAGTGATTTCCTTGATGAACAAATTGCTAGGGCTAGAGAGATTGAAAATATTGAATCTGATGATACTGATGAAAGTGATGATGAAGAATCACTTGTTATTCCTAAGGGTTATGTTTTTGATCAAGAAGCTTCCTTCGCTATTTTAGCTTGCGAAAATAGAAATAAACTAAAAAGGTTATTAGCTAAATGGAGTAAGCAATCTCTAAGTGCTAGAATGAAACCTGACCCTGCTTTTGCTACTTCACCTATCTGTGTTACTGATAAGGATTATGAATTCTCTGTTGATCCTGATATAATTACCTTGGTTGAATCTGATCCTTTTCATGGTTATGAATCTGAAACTGTTGTGGCACATCTTACTAAATTGAATGATATAGCCACCCTGTTCACTAAAGATGAGAGAACTCGTTACTTTTATATCCTTAAAATATTTCCGTTCTCATTAAAAGGTGATGCTAAGATATGGTTTAATTCTCTTGATCCTGGTTGTGTGCGTAGTCCCCAGGATATGATTTATTACTTCTCTGCTAAATATTTCCCTGCTCATAAGAAACAAGCTGCTTTAAGGTATATATATAATTTTGTGCAAATTGAGGAAGAGAGTCTCCCACAAGATTGGGGGAGGCTTCTCCAATTACTTAATGCTTTGCCTGATCATCCTCTTAAGAAAAATGAAATACTTGATATATTTTATAATGGACTAACCGATGCTTCCAGAGATCACCTGGATAGTTGTGTTGGTTCTGTTTTCAGGGAAAGAACACCAAATGAAGCTGAGATTCTATTGAACAATATGTTGACAAATGAAAATAATTGGACACCTCCGGAGCCAATTCCTGAGCCTATTCCTAAACCAACTCCGAAGAAGAGGGGTATTCTATTTCTCAGTCCTGAAGATATGCAAGAGGCAAAGAAATCTATGAAAGAAAAAGGTATTAAAGCTGAACATGTTAAGAATTTACCTCCTATTGAATAAATACATGGTCTTAATTTACCGCCTATTGAAGAAACATATAATCTTAATCCATTGCCTATTGAAGAAACTCATGGTCTTGATAACCCGACACAGGTAGTAAAGGTAAATTCTCTCTACAGATATGATAAAGCTGAAATCCCATTTACTAAATTTGCTAGCCCATGCTTAGATGAGTTTGATAAATTTATGGCTAAGCAAGAAGACTTTAATGCTTATTTTGGTAGACAATTGAAATACAATTCAAATATGCTTCAACACTTGGGTGATTATATGGCTAATGTCAAAGGTGAACTTAAACTTATTAGTAAACATGCTTCTATGGTTACCACTCAAGTAGAACAAGTACTTAAAGCTCAAAATGATTTGCTCAATGAATTGAATAGTAAAAATAATGATAATGTTGTTAGAGTGGCTACTAGAACTGGTAGAATGACTCAGGAACCTTTGTATCCTGAAGGCCATCCTAAGAGAATTGAGCAAGATTCTGAGAGAAATAATATAGATGTACCTAGTTCTTCTAAAAAGAAGAAAAAGAAAAATGATAGGACTTTGCATGCTTCTAGTGATCCTATTGTTGAAACACCGGAGAATCCAAATGATATTTCTTTTTCTGATGCTGAAACACAATCTGGTAATGAACCTGAAACTAGTGGTAATGTTAATGATAATGTTCATGATGATGCTCAACCTAGTAATGATAATGATATAGAAATTGAACCTGTTGTTGATCTTGATAACCCACAATCAAAGAATCAACGTTATGATAAGAAAGACTTTTTTGCTAGGAAACATGGTAAAGAAAGAGAACCATGGGTTCAGAAACCCATGCCTTTTCCTCCCAAACCATCCAAGAAAAAGGATGATGAGGATTTTGAGTGCTTTGCTGAAATGATTAGACCTATCTTTTTGCGTATGCGATTAACTGATATGCTCAAAACGAATCCTTATGCTAAGTACATGAAATATATTATTACAAATAAAAGAAAGATACCGGAAGCTGAATTTTCCACCATGCTTGCTAATTATACTTTTAAGGGTGGAATACCAAAGAAACTTGGAGATCCCGGTGTACCCACTATACCATGCTCTATTAAAAGAAATTATGTTAAAACTGCTTTATGTGATATTGGAACCGGTGTTAGTGTTATGCCACTCTCTTTATATCGTAGACTTGATTTCAGCAAGTTGACACCTACTGAAATTAGGTAACATAGTGTTATTTGAAATTTCTCCGGTTCCATGTTATTCGAAATGAGTTCGTTAACAAGACTTGATCAACTTTGTTAGAGGATTCCTTTTGATGATCATGAGATGGATGAAACTAGAAGGCACAACCGTTTGTACCCCACTTTTACTTTCTGTTATTTATATTAAATAAAATAAAAATAAATATTTTTCTGTCTATTATCTGATTATCCGTGCAATATAAAAATACCTCGAAAATAAAAGTTCTCCAAATGCCCTGAAATTTAAATATGATTTTTTTTCCAGAATATTTGAGAATATTTGGCATTGAGAACACAGTAGGGGGGTCAATCACCTGCCCACGAGGGTGGAGGGCGCGCCCTACCCCCCGGGTGCGCCCCCTGCCTCGTGGGCCCACGGTGGCCCTCCTCCACTTATTCCTGCACCCACACACTTCATCTTCCTCCCACAAACACGAATATCCAGCTCAAGCACGAGTTCTAGCCCACTTTGCTACCATTTTCGATCTCCTTGCTCAAAGCACCTCTCACAAAACTGCTTGGGGAGATTGTTCCTTGGTATGTGACTCCTCCATTGGTCCAATTAGTTTTTGTTCTAGTGCTTTATTCATTGCAAATTTTGGCTGCTTAGGTGACCTTGTTCTTGAGCTTGCATGTCAAATTTATATGGTCAAAAGTAGTTTTGATGCATGATATAGGCCCTAGGCACTTGTAGGAGTAGTTGCTATCAATATTATTGAATTTGGTTTACTTTTATTTTGAAGTTACTAAAAATTTTCAGAATTTTTCAGCGGAAGAAAAATGCTTAGGAAAATGTTCCAAGGTGGTTCTTCAAGGAAGCAATGACCCAGGCTTGCAATGCGTGATGCTGATGACGAGCCACCAAGAGACGCTCCAATGCATCCTTGTGAATGGCCTTCTGAGAACTTTATGGATCGAGCGGGAATTAAGGAAGAATTCAACGCATATTTGCGTAACGCTGATCTCGTGAGCTTCGAGGAAGAGAAGTGCAGCCAATACCACAACCTCACCAGTACCTTTGTGAGGAGGTTTGAATTTTCAACTTCATGTAATTCTCCAACTGTCCTGTTTGATCTCTATGAAAATTCTTATACTATGGACTTAGAGGATTTTACCACTGCATGCAAACTTCCACAGTGGGGTAGTATAAGGGATCCTCGCAAATTTGAATTTAGAGGTTTTCTTGCTAGCATAACTATAGGAGAATCTAGAGATATTACACAAGCTACCATAGGGAGCATTCACTTTCCTGCTATACATTATTTTGCTCTCTTTATAGGTAGATGCATTAATGGTAAAGATGAGGCATGTCATATGTGTGTCCCTGACCTCAGTATTCTTAGGAGTGCTGTGTTAGGAGACCAATCTTATAATTTGGGAGCCATCGTTGCACGTAGGTTGCATCTTAATAGATTTAATGGAGATTTCGTTGGTGGAATTTATGCAACCCACATCGCTAATTTTCTTGGTATAGCCATACGCGAAGATGATATTGAATTACCTCCTGCTTATCTAGATTTTAATGCTATGGTTCACCACCAGTTTATCGAGAGGAATGAATCACCTCTCCAGTACCGATTAATCTTTGATAGACGTCGTGCTTTCCATATTACTCTCCCTGCTCTTGCCTTCTTTGATTATCAGGCAAGAGGAGGATATACTATTACCAGAGAGGAGGCAGATGAGTATGAGAGGAGAGAGGAGGCCTCTCGCCGCCACGCTGCAGCTCAGCAGGCGATAGCCGCCGCATCACAGTACGACCCCAGCTACTATTATGGATATCCGCCAGGCCAGCCGTGGCCATAGACCAACTTAGGCCAAAAGCCTAAGCTTGGGGGAGTATGTATTTCCCATCGATATTACATTTATGTCCACACCCTCATTGCTAGATGTCGGTGCTCACACTTTTTCATTGTATCATCCATGCTAGTTTAATTTCCTTTTTATGCTTTCTTCTTGTGTGTTTAATAAACCTTAAGAAAAAACCAAAAAAATTAGTTGTAGCTTTTAGTTAGTTTAATTTCCATGCTTGTAGTAGTAATTAAAAAGAAAATCCAAAAATATTTCCCGTTCTTCTTTTGCTTGTTGGGAGCTTTCCCGTGTAAATAGTTTTATTTCTTTTCTTTTCTTTGGGGGTCGATAGGAGAAGACCATAATTAAATTGTTGAAGTGGCTCTTATATGGATTATTGTTTATCTGACAAAAGAGCCCATATTGCCTTGTCTTCTCCTGTTTATTGAATGCTTGCATATTCCAGCTTAGTCCAATGCACGTGCACTATTATTATTATTCACACTATTCTGTCGTGCAAGTGAAAGGCAATTATGATGATATATGATGGACTGGCTGAGATGAGAAAAGCTGGTATGAACTCGACCTCCTTTGTTTTCGTAAATATGATTAGTTCATCGTTCCTGATTCAGCCTATTATGAATAAACATGTTTGCAATGACAACTCGAGATCATAGTTTCTTATGCCATGCTTGATTAGCTATGAGTTATAATGGTTTACCTTGCATGCCAACATGCTATTGAGATAGTTATGATGTGGTATGATAGGGTGGTATCCTCCTCTGAATGATTTAAGTGACTTGACTTGGCACATGTTCACACATGTAGTTGAAACAAAATCAACATAGCCTTCACGATATTTATGTTCATGGTGGATTATATCCTACTCATGCTTGCATTCGGTGTTGATTAATTTTAATGCATGTTCATGACTGTTGTCGCTCTCTAGATGGTCACTTCCCAGTCTTTTGCTAGCCTTCACCTGTACTAAGCAGGAATACTGCTTGTGCATCCAATCCCTTAAACCCCAAAGTTATTCCACATGAGTCCACTATACCTACCTATATGCGGTATTTACCTGCCCTTCCAAGTAAATTTGTATGTGCCAAACTCTAAACCTTCAAATAAATATCTTGTTTTTGTATGCTCAAATAGCTCATGTATCAACTAGGGTTGTCTGTATCTTCCATGTTAGGCGGGTTATTCTCAAGAGGAGTGGACTCCGCTCCTCACTCACGAGATAAATGGCTGGTCACCGGGATGCCCAGTCCCATGCTTTATGCAAACTAAATCAAAATAATTGCAAACAAAACTCCCCCCGGGGACTCTTGTTAGTTGGAGGCACTCGTTGTTTCGAGCAAGCCATGGATTGATGCTTGTTGGTGGAAGGGGGGTATAAACTTTACCATTCTGTTTGGGAACCGCCTATAATGTGTGTAGCATGGAAGATATCGCCATCTCTTGGTTGTTATGTTGACAATGAAAGTATACCGCTTAAAATATTATTCACCTCTATTTCAAAATCGAGCTCTGGCACCTCTACAAATCCCTGCTTCCCTTTGCGAATGGCCTATCAATTTACTTTTATGCTGAGTCATCATCCTCTTATTAAAAAGTACTAGAAAACATGCCTGTGCATTGCAACGGGAGAAAAAAGTGGTGTGTTTTACTGCGAGCAAACGTTAATTTATCATTAATTAGGCTAGACATGTAGAGGATAAGTTTAATGATGATAAAAATGACGAATCAATTAACAATAGAATTCTTAGGGGCGCCAATCATATTCTGTTGCGTACATGCATGATTTTTCATCGCAATTGAGATCAACTAAAGATTCGATTGCCATGACACGTAAATGCCTGTGTTTTGACGCCAATAATTTATTACGCACTCGTATGAAATGAGAACAATAGCGGCCGGAGACAATTTATTTTATATTTACTTTATAGGACATGCAAGCATATGTGTGTTGGCTCGTGTGTGCTTTAACTTGTTCATACTCCTTTCAATAATAATATCACTAAATCCCGCAATGTGTGCATAGTTTTGGAGAGCAAACACATGTGTGCACTCCTAAAAAAAGTGGAAGATATTTACCGGTCCATCCAAATTGCCTGCACGTAGTTAGAAAAAAAATCAGCCGGTCCTCCAGGCGTGGTATGGACTCGTCAGTTCTTCCCTGAGCTCACCCCGTCGCCTTATCTCTTCAGTTTTCTCGTCAGTTATCCATCCCAAGTTCCCAACCCCCACCCCCACCCCACCTCGATACCAGACGTGCCGCCGCTTCCGCCAACCCCACCTCGATACCAGACGTGCCGCCGCTTCCGCCAACCCCATCATCGCCACCGTTACCCCGTTACCCCCCGCACCGCTCCCCTGCTCCGGCCGCTCGTCTTCCCGCCCATGCTGCCAGCCAGGATACCCCGCTCCCATGCTCCACCACCCAGCACCAATGGCCATGGCGGGCTACATACTCACGCACCGGATCCCCGGCTCCCCTGCTCCACAATGCCAGTGGCCGCCCGCGCGTCCCACGGTGGCGACCATGGCGGCCTCTGAGCGGGCTCCGAGCGCTCCCGCCATGGCTGATGGCCTTCAGGGTGTCGCCGCGGAGCTTCTCCTGTCGGCTTTCGCCTCCGTTCGTCGGAACCCCAAGCACCGCCGCCATGGAGTGTCCCCATCCCCGCCATCTATAGGTGCGGTGTCAGCCGATGAGCAATTCCCCGCCTGCACCTCCCGCCTGGTCGGCCGTCCCGAGCGCCGTCCTCGCCTCCTATAGCAGACACGTTTTTTCCCTCCACTGACCCACCTCCGTACCCTTGCCTCCCGCCGATCTTGTCCCGCCTTTGCCTGTGCTTTTCTCATGTGCTTTTGTTCATTCTTGAGGAGGCCGGTTGATGCTAGGGATAACGTAGACATATTTGAATTGGTGAGATTCGATTCACGGGAGCAAGGTGGGATTATTCAGTGTATCACTATATATTCAATTGTATATGCAGCCTACGACGGATACAATTGAGCATGGATGCAGGCCCAGCCGAGGTTTCGCATATATTACCAGTGCTTATGTATACTCCATAAGTCGAGTATTATCAGGTGGGCTGACCACTTACCTGCATCCGTATTTTTCAAGCCGGAAGTAATGTGCTACTTTATTCATTCATTGAATGGTACTCCTAAAATATATAGTATATCTTATCATAGTTGTGTGTGGAAATACCTAACCATTCAAGGCATAATCATGTCTTTAATTAGAGCTAACCATTATCTCGTCATAAAAAAACAAATAGAACCACCATCCCTTTGTAATCATCCAGTATGCATATCTCAAGAATCAGTTTTAATCATCCAGCATGCACATGCAACACGGCTACGGGGCACAGTTGAGCAGGGCAGGAGCGGCCGTATAGCCGCCATATATGCCTGTAGTTTTTAAACCCAACGATGGTCTTGCCTATGAAATAATATGTTAAGGAGCGAGATGGTACTATTTAATAGAAATGTGAATCCTCTCATCAGTACATGAGCATGAGGTTGCTCGGTTGGTCGTCGCGTTCTGAACTGGTTGGCAAGTAGTTATTAGACTTTAGATTTAGTGCTCCATCTTAGTCGTGCTTAGTTGGTAGATCGGCTGGTTAGCTTCAGTAACATCCAACGTGAGATCTATAGTTCGATTCCTATAGTACCAATTATATTTTTAGTATTTCGTTCTAAGCCTGCGAATTGGGCTGGCCCTTTTGTGCGTCTGACCGCTGTGCTCGATTCCTTAAAGCAAACGCTATGCTCGATGAATTGGGCTGGCCCGGCTGCATGTACTCCCGTTAAAACTGGCGTCCGTTGTCTCGAAAAAAACTGGCGTCCGATCGTTGTGATCGATTATAATATAAAAGAAAAAAATTTAGTACCACCTCGAATGTGTTTTAAATTCAAGCTGAAAGCGTAAAATCACGGGAAGAAGCGTATTGTGACGGTGAACCCGGAGACTCAATCCGTGCTTTATTATTAGGGAGAGACTAGCTGGAGAGCACCGCTGTCATTTGCATTCATTACTGTTAATTTACATTGAGTATGACTTGACTGGATCTCTTTTACCATGAATTACAATGTCTAGTCAGTCCTTGGTCTTTAAAGGTGCTCTACATTTATGTTTTGCGGTCTCAGAAAGGGCTAGCGAGATACCATCTTGTTATATCATATTATGATTGTTTTGAGAAAGTGTTGTCATCCGAGATTTATTATTATGGCTTGCTAGTTGATTATGCTATTGAAATGAGTAAATTTGAGATATATGCGTTATTGCAAATGTAGTTAGTAATAATGTTTGCTGAAAACTTGAATGCTGGCTTTACATATTTACAACAACAAGAGCAAACAGAGTTTGTAAAAGTTTTTCTTTATCACTTTCAGTTTATCAACTGAATTGCTTGAGGACAAGCAAAGGTTTAAGCTTGGGGGAGTTGATACGCCTCCAAGGTATCTACTTTTCCAAACACTTTCACCCTTGTTTTGGACTCTAACTTGCATGATTTGAATGGAACTAACCCGGACTAACGCTATTTTCAGCAGAATTACCATGGTGTTATTTATGTGCAGGAGCAAACGTTCTCAGAATGACCTGAAACTTCACGGAGCCACTTTTCAGAAAATAAGAAAAATACCTACCAAAGATGAAGGCCAGGGGGCCCACCGTCCGCCCCCTACCTTGTGGGCCCCCTGTTGCCTCTACGACTCCAACTCCAACTCTATATATTGTGTTTCGGGGAGAAAAAATTAGAGAGAAGAAATCATCGCGTTTTACGATATGGAGCCGCCGCCAAGCCCTAAAACCTCTCGGGAGGGCTGATCTGGAGTCCGTTCGGGGCTCCGGAGAGGGGAATCTGTCGCCATCGTCATCATCAACCATCCTCCATCACCAATTTCATGATGCTCACCGCCGTGCGTGAGTAATTCCATCATAGGCTTGCTGGACGGTGATGGATTGGATGAGATCTATCATGTAACCGAGTTAGTTTTGTTAGGGTTTGATCCCTAGTATCCACTATGTTCTGAGATTGATGTTGCTATGACTTTGGTATGCTTAATGCTTGTCACTAGGGCCCGAGTGCCATGATTTCAGATCTAAACCTATTATGTTTTCATCAATATATGAGTGTTCTTGATCCTATGTTGCAAGTCTATAGTCATCTATTATGTGTTATGATCCGTTAACCCCGAAGTGACAATAATCGAGATACTTACGGGTGATGACCGTAGTTTGAGGAGTTCATGTATTCACTATGTGTTAATGCTTTGTTCCGGTACTCTATTAAAAGGAGGCCTTAATATCCCTTAGTTTCCGTAAGGACCCCGCTGCCACGGGAGGGTAGGACAAAACATGTCATGCAAGTTCTTTTCCATAAGCACGTATGACTATACTCAGAATACATGCCTACATTACATTGACGAACTGGAGCTAGTTCTTTGTCACCCTAGGTTATGACTGTTACATGATGAACCACATCCAGCATAAATTTCCATCACCGATCCATTGCCTACGAGCTTTCCATATATTCTTCTTCGCTTATTTACGTTTCCGTTGCTATTACTATCATCACTACAAAATACCAAAAACATTGCTTTTACTACCGTTATCTTTTGTTCCTATTATCACTACTATCATATTACTTTGCTACTAAATACTTTGCTGCAGATATTAAGTTTCCAGGTGTGGTTGAATTGACAACTCAGCTGCTAATACTTGAGAATATTCTTTGGCTCCCCTTGTGTCGAATCAACAAATTTGGGTTGAATACTCTACCCTCGAAAACTGTTGCGATCCCCTATACTTGTGGGTTATCAATCTGCAGCAAGATATTTAGTAGCAAAGTAACATGATAGTAGTGGTAACAGTGGTAAAAGTAACGGTAACAGTTTTGGTTTTATAGTGATTGTAACAGTAGCAACGGAAAAGTAAATAAATGAAGAACAATATATGAAAAGCTCGTAGGCAATGGATCAATGATGGATAATTGTGTCGGATGCGATCAATCATGCAACAGTTATAACATTGGGTGACACAGAACTAGCTCCAGTTCATCAATGCAATGTAGGCATGTATTCCGAATATAGTCATACGTGCTTATGGAAAAGAACTTGCATGACATCTTTTGTCCTACCCTCCCGTGGCAGTGGGGTCCTATTGGAAACTAAGGGATATTAAGGCCTCCTTTTAGTAGAGTACCAGACCAAAGCATTAACACATAGTGAATACATGAACTCCTCAAACTACGGTCATCACCGGTAAGTATCCCGATTATTGTCACTTCGGGGTTAACGGATCATAACACATAATAGGTGACTATAGACTTGCAAGATAGGATCAATAACTCACATATATTCATGAAAACATAATAGGTTCAGATCTGAAATCATGGCACTCGGGCCCTAGTGACAAGAATTAAGCATAGCAAAGTCATAGCAACATCAATCTCAGAACATAATGGATACTAGGGATCAAACCCTAACAAAACTAACTCGATTACATGATAAATCTCATCCAACCCATCACCGTCCAGCAAGCTACGATGGAATTACTCACGCACGGTGGTGAGCATCATGAAACTTGTGGTGGAGGAAGGTTGGTGATGATGATGGCGACAGATTCCCCTCTCTGGAGCCCCGAACAGACTCCAGATCAGCCCTCTTGAGAGAGTTTAGGGCTTGACAGCGGCTCCGTATCGTAAAATGCGATGAATCCTTCTCTCTAATTTTTTTCTCCCCGAACACGAATATATGGAGTTGGAGTTGAGGTCGGTGCAGCACCAGGGGGCCCACGAGGCAGGGGCGCGCCCAGGGGGTAGGTGCGCCCCACCCTCATGGACAGGGTGTGGGCCCCCTGGCCTTGATTCTTTCACCAGAATTTTTTATATATTCTAAAAATAATCTCTGTTGATTTTTAGGTCATTCTGAGAACTTTTATTTCTGCACAAAAATAACACCATGGCAATTCTGCTGAAAACAACGTCAGTCCGGGTTAGTTCCATTCAAATTATACAAGTTAGAGTCCAAAACAAGGGCAAAAGTGTTTGGAAAAGTAGATACGTTTGAGACGTATCAACTCCCCAAGCTTAAACCTTTGCTTGTCCTCAAGCAATTCAGTTAACAAACTGAAACTCATTAAGAAAAACTTTTACAAACTCTGTTTGCTCTTGTTCTTGTAAATATGTAAAGCCAGTATTCAAGTTTTAAGCAAAGATTATGAACTAACCATATTCACAATAACATTTAGGTCTCATGTTTACTCATATCAATGGCATAATCCACTAGCGAGCAATAATAATAAATCTCAGATGACAACACTTTCTCAAAACAATCATAATATGATATAACAAGACGGTATCTCGCTAGCCCTTTCTGAGACCGCAAAACATAAATGCAGAGCACCTTTAAAGAATAAGGGCTGACTGGAAATTGTAATTCATGGTAAAAAAGATCCAGTCAAGTCATACTCAATGTAAACTAACAATAATACATGCAAATGACAGCGGTGCTCTCCAACTGGTGCTTTTTAATAAGAGGGCGATGACTCAACATAAAAGTAAATGGATAGGCCCTTTGTAGAGGGAAGCAGGGATTTGTAGAGGTGCCAGAGCTCGATTTTGAAATAGAGATGAATAATATTTTGAGAGGTATACTTCCATTGTCAACATAACAACCGAGAGATCTTGATATCTCCCATGCTACACACATTATAGGAGGTCCCCAAGCAGAATGGTAAAGTTTATATTCCCCCACCACCAACAAGCATCAATCCATGGCTTGCCTGAAACAAGGTGTGCCTCCAACTAACAGCAATCCAGGGGGAGTTTTGTTTGCAATTATTTTGATTTGATTTGAGCATGGGACTGGGCATCCCGGTGACCAGCCATTTTCTCGTGAGTGAGGAGCGGAGTCCACTCCTCTTGACAATAACCCGCCTAGCATGGAGGATACAGACAGCCCTAGTTGACACATGAGCTATTCGAGCATACAAAACCGAATGTTTATTTGAAGGTTTAGAGTTTGGCACATACAAATTTACTTGCAACGATGGGTAGATACCGTATATAGGAAGGTATGGTGGACTCATATGGAATAACTTTGGGGTTTATGGAATTGGATGCACAAGCAGTATTCCCGCTTAGTACAAGTGAAGGCTAGAAAGAGACTGGGAAGCGACCAGCTAGAGAGCGACAATAGTCATGAACATGCATTAAAATTAATCAACACCGAATGCAAGCATGAGTAGGATATAATTCACCATGAGCATAAATATCATATATGCTATGTTGATTATGTTTCAACTACATGCATAAACATGTGCCAAGTCAAGCCACTCGAATCATTCAAAGGAGGATACCACCCTATCATACCACATCACAACCATTTTAATAGCATGTTGGCACGCAAGGTAAACCATTATAAACTCCTAGCAAATTAAGCATGGCATGGGCAACTATAATCTCTAATTGTCATTGCAAACATGGTTCATTCATAATAGGCTGAATCAGGAACGATGGACTAATCCTATTTACAAAAACAAGAGAGGTCGAGTTCATACCAGCTTTTCTCATCTCAATCAGTTCATCATATATCGTCATTACTGCCTTTCACTTGCACGACCGAATAGTGTGGATAATAATAATAGTGCACGTGCATTGGACTAAGCTGGAATCTGCAAGCATTCAATTCAAGGGAGAAGACAACATAATATGGGCTCTTTGTTAGATCAACAATAATGCATATGAGAGCCACTCAACATTTTCATCATGGTCTTCTCCCCTCGACCCTTAAAGAAAAGAAATAAAACTATTTACACGGGAAAACTCCCAACAAGCAAAAGAAGAACGAGAAATCTTTTTAGGTTTTCTTTTAATTACTACCACTACAGGCATGGAAAGTAAACTAGTTAAAAGCTACAACTAATTTTTTTGTTTTTCTTTTCTTAAGGTTTTTCAAACGCACAAGAAGAAAGCTTAAAAAGATGCATGTATGATACAATGAAAAAATATGAGCACCGACAACTGGCATGAGTGTGTGAACATGAATTTAATGTTGGTGAGAAATACGTACTCCCCCAAGCTTAGGCTTTTAGCCTAAGTTGGTCTATGCCCAAGGATCAAAGTGGCCCTCTCCGGTGTATGGAGGAGTGTCCTCTGGATTCCACTGGTTGGCGATCTCCTCCGGATCCCACTGATAAACAGACTGACGGTAAGGATCAAGTGGTGGTTCCGGCTCCGGAGCTGATGTCTGGCTCCGGCATGCATGAATGGCCTCCGGCAAAATGAGGTATGTACCTGAAAATATGTTAAACAAAGAGAGAGCAGGCAAGGTAATAACTTCGCAATAACTTTTATCAAATATCAACTTATACTTAAGCAACTTCTTCTTATCTTTAACAAAAAACTCATGTGCTACCATACTCTTATAATCTAGAAAAATAGGGGGCAATAACTTTTTCCTCTTTCTCATAATGCCTAATAGGTATGTTAAAGTGTGCAGTAAGGCGCGAGGCAAAGATGCCTCCTAGGACATGACCCTTTGTACGGTTCAGATTTAACCGTTTAGCAACGATAGCGCCTAAACTGAAAGTAGTATCATGAAACAAAGCATGGTGCAAAATAACAATATCAAGGGCACTAAGATTTCCACAGTTCCCGCGACCAATTAAGTATCTACTAGCAAATATTGCAAAGTAACGTAGAACAGGAAAATGTATGCTAGTGATTCTTGCATCAGAAACTTCCCTCGTTTCCCCTACAACAATTACATCAATAAATCCCTCCACATCATCACGATGTGGTTCCTCTGTGCTGCCCTCAAAGTGACATCTCCTTATGCTCATCATATAAATAAAATTCCACTGAAGGTGGTGATCTCCTAGCATGGAAATGAAAATTTTGCACAAAGATATTGGTGAGTAAGAGATATTGTTCGCGCTGGTCATGGAGGAAGTCAGTGAGGCCTGCATTCTCAGCCAAATAATAAAAATCTTCATAAATCCCTGCTTCTCTTAAGAACTCGTCACAAGGCCATTCACATGGCCGAACCTCTGCAGTACAAGGGAGATTATACTTGGGCTTCTTATTCTCTTCACTTTGCTTACCCTTCGAGCTTCGGCTCGATGAGCCCCTCAAAAATCTCTTCATCTTTTTCTGAAATTTTCTAAAATTTTTAGTAACTTAAAATAAAAGTGAACCAAATTCAACAAGATTGATAGCAACTACTCCCACAGGTGCCTAGAGGCAATATCATGCATTAGAACTACTTAGAACCATATAAATTTGACATGCAAGCTCAAGAACAGGGTCACCTAAGTAGCAAAAATTTGCAATGAACAAAGTATTAGAACAAAAACTAATTGGACCATTGGAGGAGTCACATACCGAAGAACAATCCCCCAAAGCAGTTTTGTGAATGGAGCTTTGAGCAAGGAGATCGAAAATGGCAGCAAGATGAGCTAGAACTCGGGTTTGAGCTGGTGGGTGATTTTTTCTAGAGCAAGACGAAGTGTGTGGGTGCAAGAATAAGTGGAGGGGACCCACGTGGGGTCCACAAGGCAGGGGGCGCCCAGCGGGGTGGGTGTGCCCTCCACCCTCGTGGGCACATGGTGGAACCCCCTGGTGTGTTCTCAGTGCCAATAATTCTTAAATATTCTGGAAAAATCATATTTCATTTTCAGGGCATTGGAGAACTTTTATTTTCGAGGTATTTTTTATTGCAAGGATAATTCAGAAAACAGACAGAAAATACTATTTTTGCTTTATTTAATATAAATAATAGAAAGTAAAAAAAGATGGTACAGAAGGTTGTGCTTTCTAACTCCATCCATCTCATGCTCATCAAAAGGAATCCATTAACAAGGTTGATCAAGTCTTGTTAACAAACTCATTCTGAATCACATGAAACCGGAGAAATTTCGAATAGCACTAGGTTACCTCATCTGGGATATGCACGTCCCCAACAATAAGAATATCATATTTCTTCTTGATGGTAGGAAAAGGAAATTCAAAACCTCCAATAGTAATTGTTGAAAATTTTCCAATAGAATTGATACTGTGGACTTGAGGTTGTTTCGTCGGAAAGTGTACCGTATGCTCATTACCATTAACATGAAAAGTGACATTGGCTTTGTTGCAATCAATAACAGCCCCTGCAGTATTCAAAAAGGGTCTTCCAAGAATAATGGACATACTATCGTCCTTGGGAATATCAAGAATAACAAAGTCCGTTAAGATAGTAACATTTGCAACCACAACAGGCACATTGTCGGGGGGATGAACCCCAGGCAGGCGACGTAACCCGGATCCTTTTCAAAAACAATGGGGCCTGCATCACCCTGCAACCCGGCCTGACCTTGGCCGAGTTGCTCGACTCGGCCAGGTCGCTCGACCTGGCCAAGCAGGCCGACCCGGCCAGACTCCTCAACTCGGCCCCAACGACCAAGCTCGAGACTTCTCCATCAAGCCAGCACCGCCCTTGGCGTGTTCTCCAAACTCAGCCAAGGGTCAGCGGCCATCCCATCCCAGCCGTATGATGGGACAAGTCTCGCCAGCTAATGATCAAAGCCATAGTAGCCCGCCCATGCCTCTGTTCAGCCGGACGAGGCAACAATGCCCTCCACCTACCCGCTGACTAGGGCCGGCGTGGCCACAGTGCCCTACGCCTACCCGCTGACTAGGTCTGGCGTGGCAACAGTGCCTCGGCGTGACCTATGACACCAACAAGCGGCGACCTGATGGAGCGCCACTGTAGCCGACTCAACCCGGCCACGCCCCGATGATCGACAAGACGGCACACAGTGCCCCCTAGGCGCATGGGGCCTGCGCCAGGAGAACCCGGCGAGCCCTAGTACCCGGCGGGTCCCAGCTCCGGGTTCACGGACACTGAAAACCCAGCCCTACAGCCTTGTAACATTACTCTTGTACCCCTGGGGGTTGACCTATAAAACCCCCCAGGAGCCCCCATGCATACGGGCAACCCACTTCATTCACACTATCGACCACGCACGCCTAGCAAGCGACACCCGAGGAGAGGGAGCAGCCTAAGCCTTGGCCGGACCTCCTTCCTCCTCCCTACAGCTCTAGGAGCAGCTCTGTACTGTTACATATAAACCACACTCGGCAGGACTAGGGGTGTTATCTCTCCGGAGAGCCCCGAACCAGGGTATGTCTTGCGTCCCGTGCTCGCTCATGCCAACCTCTCCTTTGGAGCCCACCAGTGCCCTCGAGCCTCCTCCTATCTTTAGCCATCCCTTGGCATCTGTCGTGCGCCCACCATGATAGTTGGCGCCCACCGTGGGGCAGCTCGAGGTCCTGGCCAGGAGCATGCTTCAGACGGGGATCTTCTTCGACTCCGACGAGCCCGTCGCGCTGGCGGACAACGTCATCGACGTGCTCGCCGCCTCCTTCGCCATGATGCGCATCTCCGAAGCGTCTACGGACGACGAGTACCCCCGCGAGGTACTTAGCTTTACCGACCCTCCGCTCTCATCAACGACGGCGCTCCCACCGGCGTGATGGACCTCTGCATGGAGGTTTTCATCACCGACATCGATGCCTCCTCATCGTCAAGTGCGGCAAGGAAGGCCGCCGAAGCTAAGGCCACGGTGTATAGGGCCGGCTCACACAACCCGCTGCACGCCACGATACAGAGCCTCCGCGTTCCCATAGGCACGGACATCGACGCCTCCAACATCACCGAGGTCCAGACTCGCCTCAAAGACGATCGCCAGCGCCTGCTGGACCTCACCAAGACGCTCGCCGCCATGCAGCGTCGCCTCGACTCCACCCAGCTGGAGTGCAACGCCGCCTACGGCTTCATGCCTGATGCCCCTGAGCCAAGCCGGGTCGCCGACATGCGAGCCCGGGGTGGTGTAATCGGGCGTGCTTTCGGCGCCCTCCCTCCTATCTACGAGACTCCCACGAAGAACATGCACGCCGCCCAGGCGGCCGCGCCCGGCATGGATCAGCTCGCGGATGAAGAGCTGCAGGATCGCCTCAAGAGGGTGAACGGCCTCCTCGCTGTGGCTAACACGCAGTAGGACCGCCTCAACCAACTCGCCAAGCCGGCCGGATCCGGCTCCGCTCGTGTAGCTGGACCCGGCGATTTCTAGCACACGGCGTCTTCGCCACCCGGCGAGGCGCACTCCGGCCGCACCCGGACCCGGCGCAACCCCGCCCTGTCAGCCGCTGGCGGCTTGGCGGACGAGCCGACCTCCAAGGCCCGGCGCCGCCTCGATCCCCTGCTCCAACCCGGCCGACGTCCGGCTGCAGGCGACCCGGCCCCCCGCGGCGCGATCATTGACCGGCTGGGCCCACGCGACATCGACAACACCGACGCTCGTCACCGCCTCGACCGACTCACCCTCTCCCAGGAGCTGGAGGATACCGGCCCCATCGGACCGGCGTGCTTCGGGCCACGCATCCGGGGCGAGCCCTTCACCAAAGGATTTACGCTCCCCCGCGACACCCCCAAGTACAACGGCACTATGAAGCCGGAGGACTGGCTCACCGACTACACCACCGCCATCGGCATCGCCGGTGGCAACCACCGCCTCGCCGTGCGCTACGCGCCTCTCATGCTCCAGGGGTTGGCCCGCACCTGGTTGAACAGTCTGTCGGCCGGGAGCATCAATACGTGGGTCGACTTCGAGCAGGCTTTCGTGCGCAACTTCACCGGCACCTACAAGGACCCGGCCGCCCGAGTCAGCTCGCCATGTGTGTGCAGGGGCCGGCGAAAACCGGCCGCAAGTACCTCACACGCTGGACCGAGCTCCAGAACAACTGCGAGGGCGTCCACGAAGTTCAAGCCATCCAGTACTTCGTCAACGGGTGCCGAGACGACACCCTCCTCAAACACAAGCTCTTGCGCTCCGAACCGGCCACTATGGCCGCGCTCATGGTAACGACGGACAAGTAGGCCAACGCCAACTCTGTCATGAAGATCCAGGTGGCGCTGGACGAAGCCGGCAAGGCAAAGCCGGTGCCGCCTCCGAAGCCGGCCGGTGAGGGAAGCCAGCAGCAGCACAACCAGCAGAACAACAAGCGCAAAGCCGATCAAACGGCTCAGTGCTACGACAACCGACTCGTTGCGACCGCCGAGCAGGCGCCTGCGGCCGACCCGGCCGCCAAACGACGGAACACCGGCAAAATGGCATGGCAGCCCGCCATGAGTTTCGAGGAGATGCTCGACGCTCCCTGCAAGCACCACAGCGGCGCGAGGCTGTCTACGCACACGCTTCGACAGTGGGCCATCACCAAGCGCATCGCTAGGGGCGACATCCCGCCGCCTCCGCCTCCGCCACCGCCTCTGGCCGCCGGCGCGATACGCGGCGACCCCTTCCCGGCCCAGAACGCGACCTACATCATCCTCACCAGCCTCGGCAACGACAAGTGCAGCGAGCGCCTCCTTCGGCAGGAGGTGAGCACCGTCGTCCCAGCCAAGACGGAGTACATGCATTGGTCGGAGCGCTCGGTCACCTGGACCCGGGAAGACCACCCGGCCGTCATGCCAAACCCGGGTGGTTACGCTCTCGTACTCGACCCCACCATTGTCGTGCCCCGACGCATGTGCAAGTTCTCCCGGGTTCTCGTCGACGGCGGCAGCAGCATCAACATTCTCTACGGCGGCACCATGACCAAGCTCGGCCTCGAGGCCAAGGACCTGGAACCGATCCGGACGATCTTCCACGGCATCGTTCCCAGCCTCTTCTGCTCCCCGATCGGCTGGATCTGGCTCGACATCCTGTTCGACAACAGCAACCACTTCTGACGCAAGCCGATTTGGTTCGAGGTGGTGGACCTGTCCAGCGCGTACCACGCGCTGTTGGGCAGGCCCGCGCTCGCCAAGTTCATGGCGGTCCCCCACTACGCCTACCTGAAGATGAAGCTGTCGGGTCCAAAGGGCCTCATCACCATCACCAGCGACTACCGCAAGTCCGTGGACTGCGCCCGAGACGGTGCCAAGCTACCCGAGTTGCCGGTTGTAGCCGAGGAGCGGCGCCAACTCGACCAGATCATCGCCTTGGCCCAGGAGGCGTCGGCCACCCAGATCCTGACCGAGGAGCTGGCCGATGAGGCCGCGTTCAAGCCCTCCAAACAGACCAAGAAGGTAAAGCTGAAGCCGGAGGATCCCAGCTACAGCAAGTACGTTGTCGTGGGCACCCGCCTCGACAACAAATAGCAAGGCGAGCTCGTCGACTTCCTCCATGAGAATCGGGATATTTTTGCATGGACCTCCAAGGACATGCCGAGTATCCCGAGGAAGTACGCCGAGCACAAACTCCACGTCCGCAAGGACGCCAAGCCTGTCCATCAACCCCTGCGACGCTTTTCTGAAGAGAAGAGAAGGACCATCGGTGACGAGGTCGCCAAGCTCTTGACGGCCGGCTTCATCATGGAAGTATTTCACCCCGAGTGGCTGGCCAACCCAGTCCTCGTCCTGAAGAAGGACAAGACCTGGTGCATGTGTATCGATTACACCAACCTGAACAAGGCCTGCCCCAAAGACCCTTCGCCCTCCCACGGATCGACCAAGTCATCGACTCCACCACCGGCTGCGAGCTCCTGTCCTTCCTGGATGCTTACTCCGGCTATCATCAGATCAAGCTGGACCCAGCCGATGCCCTGAAGACGTCCTTCATCACGCCTTTTGGGGCGTATTACTACATCACCATGTCGTTCGGCTTGAAGAATGCCGACGCTACCTTCTAGCGCTGCATGCAGAAATGGTTGCTGCCGCAACTCGGCCGCAAGATCCATGTATACGTGGACGACATCGTGGTGAAGACCAAGCAGCACCTCACGCTCCTCGACGATTTGAAGGAAATCTTTGGCAGCTTGTGTGAATACAAGGTCAAGCTCAACCCGGAAAATCCGTTTTCGGTGTCCCGGCCGGAAAGCTACTCGACTTCCTCGTCTTGGAGCGCGTCATTGAGGCGAACCCAGAGAAGATCAAGGCCATAGAGCGCATGCACAAGCCGGCTCGGTTGCGCGATGTCCAGAAGTTCACCGGCTGCTTGGCCTCGGTCAGCCGGTTTCTCAGCCGGCTGGGCGAGAGGGCCTTGCCCCTGTATCAGCTAATGAAGAATACAACACCATTCAAGTGGAACGACCAGGCGCACAAAGCTTTCCGGGATCTCAAACGCATGCTCTCCACAGCACCTGTCCTGGCCGCCCCGGCCGAGAAGGAGCCGTTGTTGCTCTATGTCGCCGGGACCTCGCGGTCGGTCAGCACGGTGATGGTGGTCGAGCAACCAGAGAAGGACAAGGTTCAAGCCATCCAGCGTCCCGTCTACTACCTGAGTGAGGTGCTCTCCGCCTCAAAGCAAAACTACCCGCACTACCAGAAGATGTGTTACAGCGTGTACTTCACCGCCAAGAAGCTGAAGCAATACTTCCAAGAGCATGTCGTCACCGTGGTCAGCACGGCCCCTCTCGGCGAGATCATCGGGTGCCGGGATGCCTCTGGCCGGGTCGCCAAGTGGGCGCTCGAGCTAGCCGGCCACACCATCTTCTATGAGCCCCGCACCACGATCAAGTCCCAGGCTTTGGCCGACTTCCTCGTCGACTGGACTGAGACCCAGTACATGCCGCCACCGCCGGACTTGACGCACTGGCGCATGCACTTCGACGGCTCGAAGATGCGACTCGGCCTGGGGGCCAACATCGTGATGTCCTCCCCCAAGGGCGATCGGCTCAAGTATGCACTATAGATCCACTTCGCTGCTTCCAACAACATCGTCAAGTACGAAGCCCTTGTGCACGGCCTCCGGCTTGCCAAGGAACTCGGCATCCGGCGAATCCTGTGCTTCGGCGACTCGGACCTAGTAGTCCAGCAGTGCTCCGGCGAGTGGGACGCCCACGACTCCAACATGGCAAGCTACCGTTTCCTCGTCCATAAGCTGTCCGGATTTTTTGACGGCTGTGAGTTCCTCCACGACCCGCGCGCGGAGAATGAAGCGGCTGACACGCTCGCCAAAATCGCCTCGTCCCAGCAGTCCATTCCGTCCGATGTCTCTCTCGAGCACCTGCACAAGCCGTCCGTCAAGCCGTCTCCGGACTCCGAGTCCATCCATGCCCCAGATGACTGGCCGCACCTCAACCCGGCCTGGGGACTGCTCCGACCGACCCGGCCGCACCTCAACCCGGCCCGGGGACTGCTCTGACCGACCCGTCCGTGCCTCAACCCGGCCCGGGGACTGCTCCAGCCAGCCTGGCCACACCCCAACCCGGCCCTGGGGCCGCTGAACCAGGCTCGGGGGCTGCCACCCTGGAACCTGTCGCGATGGCCGTCCTCACCGGGATCGCGGTACCATCCTGGGCCCTGCCCATTTCAGAGTTCCTGGAAAACGGAGTCCTCCCCATGGACAAGACCGAAGCTCGGCAAGTACAGCACCGAGCGTCCGCCTACAACATCATCAACAACAAGCTCGTCAAGCGCAGCTCCACCGGCGTGTTCTAGCACTGCGTCGAACAGGACAAGGGCATTGAGATCCTCCTCGACATACCAGGGCGAGTGCGGGGACCACGCCGCCTCGCGGTCCCTGGTGTCCAAGGCTTTCCGCCATGGTTTCTACTGGCCCACGGCCCTCGAAGATGCCGAGTCACTCGTCCTCAAGTGCGAGGGATGCCAACGCTTCAGCAAGCACAACCACCAGCTAGCGTCGGCACTCCGGACCATCCCGATCGCCTGACCCTTCGCGGTCTGGGGACTCGACATGGTGGGACCCTTCAAGACCGCTCGAGGCGGCATGAAGCACTTGCTGGTGGCGGTGGACAAATTCACCAAGTGGATCGAGGCAAGGCCGATCAAGAAGTTGGACGGTCCAATGGCCGTTCGATTTATCAAGGACATTGCGGTGCGCTATGGCATGCCGAACAACATCATCACGGACAATGGCACCAACTTCGTCAAGGGTGCACTCGTGCAGTACTGCTTCGTCTCCGGCATCCGCCTCGACCTGGCCTCTGTTGCACATCCGCAGTCCAACGGCCAAGTAGAGCGGGCCAACGGCCTCATCCTATCTAGCATCAAGCCGCGGCTCATCGAGCCACTCGTCCATTCCCCCGGTAGCTGGCTCGACGAGTTGCCGGCTGTTCTCTGGAGTCTCCGCACCATGCCTAACCGGTCGACCGGGTTCACCCCGTTCTTCCTCTTCTATGGAGCAGAAGCCGTCATCCCGACCGACGTCGAGTTCGACTCGCTGCGCGTCACGATGTACATGGAAGCCGAAGCAAAAGAAGCCTGCGAAGACGGTGTCGACTTTCTTGAAGAAGCACATCTCCTAGCACTCAGTTTCTCAACCATCTACCAGCAAGGTCTGAGGCACTACCACAACAAGAAAATCAAGCCCCTCGCTTTCCGAGAGGGGGACCTCGTCCTCCGACTCGTCCAGCAGCAGAATGGCCAGCACAAGCTGTCCTCACCATGGGAGGGCCCCTTCATCGTCAGCAAGGCCCTATGCGATCGCAACGCCTACTACCTCATCGACGCCCGCAAGTCGAACAAGCGCAAGAGAGACACAGCCAGCAAAGAAACAACCCGGCCATGGAACGCGGAGCTACTCCGCCCATTTTACAGTTAGCTGTGAACACGTATGTATCACCATCTTTTGTAATCATCTCAAAACTATGGGGTCCCCGAACGACGCTTGGGGGCTGCCCCTTTTGCGACCAAGCTATTGTGTCTCTACATTTGTGCACCACTTTAAAAACTTAAGCCGAACCCGGCCACGGGGTCGATTCGCTCGACCCCGGGGCTCGGGGGCTGGACGGCTTGGCCCCTCGCCGTTTTTTCTTAGCGGTTCTCAACGCGTCGGATCGCCATAGATTCTCGAGTCGCCCTAAGCTGAAGATCCGGATTTGACTGCGGGCTAGCAAGCGCATGAGAACAAAAGCACCAGTGTGCCACGAACACTAAGTCAAGAACCGCCGGGTCGCCCAACCCGGCCCCGCCGCTTTTAGTTACCGCATGACTGGCTGCTCGCCAACCCGGCCCGCCAGATCGCCACCAGCCATCCCAGTGGGTGTTTCTCTCGCGCTTAGCATTTTGAAAGACTAAGTATTGAACGCTCCTTTCAAAAGCCGAACCCCTTGTCACGGACCAAAGCCTTGGCCGTCAGACTCGTGGGGGGGGGGGAGGCCCAAAGAGGGAGAGTTACAGGAAAATGGCCCTAAAAACGAAAAGCAAAAGCGCAGGCATCCACGAAGTTTCTGCATATCGCCGGATCGGTCGACCCGGCCGCACCGCTTTAAATTACCACACGGCCGGCTGTTCGCCAACCCGGCCCGCCGGTTTGCCGCCAGCCGGCCCAGTGGGTGTTTCGCTCATTCCCAACGTTTCAAAAGCCCAAGTACTGCGCGTCCCTCTCAAAGGCCGAACCCCTTATCACGGACTAGAGCCCCGGCCATTAGACTCGCGGGGGTGAAACCCATAGGGAGGCAGTCGCAAGAAAACAGCTCCAAAGACGAGAAGCAAAGGCGCAAACATTCACACAGCTCATACATCATAAATTTTAACAGGCCCAAGGCCAGAATTCATTACACCCAGTCAAGCCCCAATGGGTGGGTGGACCTGCTACCTAACAGAAATTTTCTACAAGTTAAAAGAAATCAGGCATCGCCTCCACCAAAGCGCGCAGCCGACGGGTCCGCAGAGGTGCCGGTATCCTCCTCCTCGGCGTCCCCATCGCGGTAGACGCCCGTCTCCTCGGAGCTGCCCTCCGGGTCGTCCATAAGAAGGCCGTAGTCCTCAGCGGGCACAACTCTGCTATCCTCTGCCCGCTCCGGCTGGAACTTGTCATGGAAGGCGAACCTGGCGATGTAGCTGGCCCGGGCGATGATCCATCCAGCTGCCGCCTGCAGCTGGCTCTCCGAGCTGGCTCACTGGCCCATCAACGCATCCAGCGCCAAGTCCGGATGCCATGACACCGCGAACCGAAGCGCCATCTCGGTGCCGGTGCGAGCAGCTGAAACCCGCCACTCATGAAGACGGTCCGGGCCCGCCTCCAACCACCGCGCCAGCCACGTGAAGCTGCCTGGCGCAATGGAACCCGGCCAGAGGGCCACCGTCATCGTCGCACCAGCCTGAGAAAGCCGCCCCATCTGGTCGCTCAGGACCCGTGGGCAGGCCTGGGCGGCGGTCACGATCTCTGGGAAAGTCTAGGCCACATTCGGGTCGGTCCCGGAACCCACGATTCCTTGCGGGCCAGCGGGAGCGTCTCTGGGAAGGTCCCTGTCAAGAAGAAAAGCAAGTCAGAAGAAAACTACGAAGGAAGAAAGGTCGGAGTCCCAACCCGGCGACAACAACAAAACCAAAGAAAAGCACTTACTGGAGATGGACTCTTCTAGGTGCTGCGCTTCGAGCAACGTACCGCCCCACTCCTGGGCGATGGTGCGGTCACGCTACTCCAGCGCCTTCTCCAGGTCGGAGACCTTGGCAAGGGCTGCCTTCAGCTCGGCGTCCTTATCCTCGGCCGCCTTCTCGGCCTCCTCATGGAGCCAGGTCTCCCCCTGCCAGGTCTCCTCCGCTGTGGCCACCAGCGCCTTCAGGCGCTCCACCTCGGCCTGGAGCTACCCCTTGTCGTCAGCCAGCTTGCCGCGCTGCTGGTCCGCCTCGGCAAGGGCCTGCTGTGCCTCCACGACCCAGGCGGCCTCCGCCCCAAGGCGCTCCACCTCGGCCTTGATACTTCTTAGTCGTATCTATATTTTTTGATTGTTCCATGCCAATATTCCACAACTTTCATATATTTTTGGCAACTTTTTATACTATTTTTTAGGACTAACATATTGATCTAGTGCCCAGTGCCAGTTCCTATTTGTTGCATGTTTTTTGTTTCGCGGAAAATCCATATGAAATAGAGTCCAAACGGGATAAAAATGGACGGAGAATATTTTTGGAATATATGTGAAATATGGGAAGAAAATCAACGCGAGACGGTGCCCGAGGGAGCCACGAGGCAGGGGGCACGCCCCTGAGCCTTGTGGGCCCCCGTAAGGCAGTTACTGCTGTTCTTCGTCCGCAAGAAAGCTAATTTTCGGAAAAAAATCGGAGCGAAGGTTTCAATCCAATCGGAGTTAGGGATCTCCGGATATATAAGAAACGGTGAAAGAGCAGAATCAGAGAACGCAAAAACAGAGAGAGACAAAGAGACAGATCCAATCTCGGAGGGGCTCTTGCCCCTCCCATGCCATGGAGATAAAGGACCAGAGGATAAAGCCTTCTCCAATTTAGGGAGAAGGTCAAGGAAGAAGAAGAAGGAGGGGGCTCTCTCCCCCTCTCTCCCGATGGCGCCGGAACGCCGTCGGGGCCATCATCATCACCGCGATCTACACCAACACCTCCATCATCTTCACCAACATCTCCATCACCTTCCCCCATCTATCTACGGTGGTCCACTCTCCCGCAACCTGATGTACCCTCTACTTGAACATGGTGCTTTATGCTTCATATTATTATCCAATGATGTGTTGCCATCCTATGATGTCTGAGTAGATTTTCGTTGTCCTATCGGTGATTGGTGAATTACTATGATTGGTTTAATTTGCTTGTGGTTATGTTGCTGTCCTTTGGTGCCCATCATATGAGCACACATGTGGATCACACCATAGGGTTAGTTGTATGTTGATAGGACTATGTATTGGAGGGCAAGAGTGACAGAAGCTTCAACCTAGCATGGAAATTGATGCATACGGGATTGAGGGGGGACCAATATATCTTAATGCTATGGTTGGGTTTTACCTTAATGAACGTTAGTAGTTGCGGACGCTTGCTAATAGTTCCAGTCATAAGTGGATAGAATTCCAAGTCAGGGATGACATGCTAGCAGTGGCCTCTCCCACATAAAAATTGCTATCGGTCTAGTAAAGTAGTCAATTGCTTAGGGACAATTTCGCAACTCCTACCACCACTTTTCCACACTCGCTATACTAACTTTATTGTTTCTTTATCTAAACAGCCCCTACTTTTTATTTACGCGCTCTTTATTATCTTGCAAACCTACCCAAAAACACCTACAAAGTACTTCTAGTTTCATACTTGTTCTAGGCAGAGCAAACGTTAAGCGTGCGTAGAGTTGTATCGGTGGTCGATAGAACTTGAGGGAATATTTGTTCTACCTTTAGCTCCTCGTTTGGTTCGACACTCTTACTTATCTAAAGAGGCTACAATTGATCCCCTATACTTGTGGGTTATCAAGACCTTTTTATGGCGTCGTTGCCGGGGAGCAATAGCGTGGGGTGAGTATTCTCGTGTGTGCTTGTTTGCTTTATCACTAAGTAATTTTTATTTGCTGTTCTAAGTTGTTTTCTATATTTAGTTATGTGTAGGAAACGCAAAATAACAAAAAAATTAGTTGTACCTGCTACACCAATGGTTGAAGAACCACTCAAAATCTATCACACTCCTAAAGCTTTTTACCTGGATCATGTTTGATCCCTATGTGCTCATGCTGAAACCCCAACTAGCTTAGTTGAGGGCAAATCTTTAGATAAGCATGCTTGTTATGTGCGACACCGCTTATCTCAAAAGGGAAACTTTTATTGGATCAAATTCATCGTTTGCAATGCTATTCTTTGAATTTATGTGAAATTTATGATTTTACTTGTTGTTCTGAAGACCCTAAGAAACACCTTCCCTACCAATGTAATTTTAGTGATAATGGAATCATATCTTCGTATGCTAAGGGTGTTTATAATTACTATGATGTTCAACAAATTGAAGAATTTGTTGCTTTTAAGGGTGCTTATGAAATTGCTTCTTTGATTGGAAAGTATGATGCTACTCTTCACAAATCTGAAAATTTTGCCATACTTAAATATTGTTATGATAATTATGCTTCTAATGCCTATGTTAAACCATATATTGAGGACTCCTCCGCTGTCCAAGAAGAGACTAATATTTTGCAGGAGTCTATGGAAGAAGAAATTGATGAAACTGTGAGCTCATTGGATGAAAAAGATGAGGAGGAGAGCAAAGAACAAAAGGAGGAAGAGCATATTGATCACCCGTGCCCACCTTCTAATGAGATTAACTCTTGAACTCATGCATTGTTTAATTTTCCTCCGTGCTTACCGAATGACGAATGCTATTGAGGGAGTCCTGGATTAGGGGGTGTCCGTATGGCCGGACTATACCTTCAGCCGGACTCCTGGACTATGAAGATACAAGATTGAAGACTTCGTCCCGTGTTCGGAAGGGACTTTCCTTGGCGTGGAAGGCAAGCTTGGTGATACGGATATATAGAGCTCCTACCATTGTAACCGACTTTGTGTAACCCTAACCCTCTCCGGTGTCTATATAAACCGGAGGGTTTTAGTCCGTAGGACAACATACAGAACAACAATCATACCATAGGCTAGCTTCTAGGGTTTAGCCTCTCCGATCTCGTGGTAGATCTACTCTTATACTACCCATATCATCAATATTAATCAAGCAGGACGTAGGGTTTTACCTCCATCAAGAGGGCCCAAACCTGGGTAAAACTTCGTGTCCCTTGCCTCATGTTACCATCCGGCCTAGACGCACAGTTCGGGACCCCCTACCCGAGATCTGCCGGTTTTGACACCGACAGCTATGATGATTGTTATGATCCCGTTGGTTCTCTTGAAATATCCCTTTTTGATGATGCTTGCTATGCTTGTGGCCAAGATGGCAATATGAATTATGCTTATGGAGATGAACTTGCTATAGTTCCTTATGTTAAACATGAAATTGTTGCTATTGCACCCACGCATGATAGTCCTATTATCTTTTTGAATTCTCCCGATTATACTATATCGGAGAAGTTTGCACTTATTAAGGAGTATATTGATGGGTTGCCTTTTACCGTTACACATGATGCCTTTGATAGATATAATATGCATGTGCTTGTTGCTCCTACTTGAAATTATTATGAGAGAGGAACTACATCTCCTCCTCTTTATGTTTCCAACACGAAAAAATTGCAAGAAACTGTTTATACTACGCATTGGCCTTTACTTTGTGTGCATGAATTGTTCTTTTATGACATGCCGATGCATAGGAAGAGAGTTAGACTTCGTAATTGCATGATACATGTTGCTTTGTGCTCACTACTAAATTACAATCATTGTTAATTAAAATTGGCTTTGATATACCTTGGGATCCGGGTGGATTCACTACTTGAGCACTATATGCCTAGCTTAATGGCTTTAAAGAAAGAGCTGCCAGGGAGACACCGGAAGTTTTAGAGAGTCATTTATTTCTGTTGTGTGCTTTTATAAAGTTTAAAAATAAAAATAATGTGCCAAGGTTTGCCTTTAGGATGTTTTAGATTACTTGTTGGTTTGTGCGGTGCAGGACAGAAACTTTGGATGTAGTGCGCGATTTTATATTTTTTACTGGAACGTCAAACAGTTATGAAACTTTTTGCCCTGTCTTTCTACACAAATTGTTTATTTTTTCTAATTTTGGTAGAATTTTTGGAGTACCATAAGTATGGTGAATATTCAGATTACTACAGACTGTCCTGTTTAAGACAGATTCTGTTTTTGATGCATAGTTTGCTTGTTTTGATGAAACTATCAATTTATATCATTGGATTAAGCCATGGAAAAGTTATATTACAGTGGATATAATGCAAAAAAAATATGAATTGGTTTGCAACAGTACTTAGAGTAGTGATTTGCTTTATTATACTAACGGATCTTACCGAGTTTTTTGTTGAAGTTTTGTGTGGATGAAGTGTTCGAAGATCGAGGAGGTCTCGATATGAGGATAAGGAGGAGAGACAAGAGCTCAATCTTGGGGATGCCCAAGGCACCCCAACTAAATATTCAAGGAGACTCAAGCGTCTAAGCTTGGGGGTGCCCCGGAAGGCATCCCATCTTTCTTCAACAAGTATCAGTATGTTTTCGGATTCATTTCGTTCATGCAATATGTGCAATCTTGGAGCGTCTTTTGCATTTAGTTTTCACTTCTCTTTTATGCACCATGCTGGTATGAGATAGTCCTTGGTTGATTTATAGAATGCTCATTGCACTTCACTTATATCTTTTGAGTATGGCTTTATAGAATGCTTCATGTGCTTCGCTTATATCATTTGAAGTTTGGATTACCTGTTTCTCTTCATATAGAAAACCGCCATTTGTAGAATGCTCTTTTGCTTCACTTATACTTTTTAGAGCGTGGGCATATATTTTTTACAAAGAATTAAACTCTCTTGCTTCACTTATATCTATTTAGAGAGTTGAAAGGAATTGGTCATTCACATGGTTAGTCATAAAATCCTACATAAAACTTGTAGATCACTGAATATGATATGTTTGATTCCTTGCAATAGTTTTGCGATATAAAAGGTGGTGATATTAGAGTCGTGCTAGTTGAGTAATTATGAAATTGAGAAATACTTGTGTTGAGGTTTGCAAGTCATGTAGCATGCACGTATGGTGAACCGTTATGTAACGAAGTTGGAGCATGAGGTATTTATTGATTGTCCTCCTTATGAGTGGCGGTCGGGGATGAGCGATGGTCTCTTCCTACCAATCTATCCCCCTAGGGGCATGCGTAGTAGTACTTTGCTTCGAGGGCTAATAAACTTTTTAATAAGTATATGAGTTCTTTATGACTAATGTGAGTCCATGGATTATACACACTCTCACCCTTCCATCATTGCTAGCCTCTTCGGTACCGTGCATTGCCCTTTCTCACCTCGAGAGTTGGTGCAAACTTCACCGGTGCATCCAAACCCTGTGATACGATACGCTCTATCACACATAAACCTCCTTATATCTTCCTCAAAACAGCCACCATACCTACCTATCATGGCATTTCCATAGCCATTCTGAGATATATTGCCATGCAACTTCCATCATCATCATATACATGACTTGAGCATTTATTGTCATATTGCTTTGCATGATCGCAAGATAGCTAGCATGATGTTTTCATGGCTTGTCTGTTTTTTATGTCATTGCTACGCTAGATCATTGCACATCCGGTACACCGCCGGAGGCATTCATATAGAGTCATACCTTTGTTCTAGCATCGAGTTGTAATATTGAGTTGTAAGTAAATAAAAGTGTGATGATCATCATTATTAGAGCATTGTCCGAGTGAGGAAAGGATGATGGAGACTATGATTCCCCCACAAGTCAGGATGAGACTCCGGACGAAAAAATAAATAAAAAATAAAAAAGGGGAAAAAGAAAAAAAGAAGAAAGGCCAAAAAAGGGAGGCCCAAAAAAATGAGAGAAAAAGAGAGAAGGGACAATGTTACTATCCTTTTACCACACTTGTGCTTCAGAGTAGCACCATGTTCTTCATATAGAGAGTCTCTTGAGTTATCACTTTCATATACTAGTGGGAATTTTCATTATAGAACTTGTCTTGTATATTCCGATGATGGGCTTCCTCAAATGCCCGAGGTCTTCATGAGCAAGCAAGTTGGATGCACCCCCACTTAGTTTCAGTTTGAGCTTTCATACACTTATAGCTCTAGTGTATCCGTTGCATGGCAATCCCTACTCCTCGCATTGACATCAATTGATGGGCATCTCCATAGCCCGTTGATTAGCCGCGTCGATGTGAGACTTTCTTCCTTTTTGTCTTCTCCACACAACCTCCATCATCATATTATATTCCACCTATAGTGCTATGTTCATGGCTTGCGCTCATGTATTGCGTGAGGGTTGAAAAGGCTGAAGCGCGTTAAAAAGTATGAACCAATTGCTCGGCTTGTCATCGGGGTTGTGCATGATTTGAATGCTTTGTGTGGTGAAGATGGAGCATAGCCAGAATATATGATTTTGTAGGGATGAGCTTTCTTTGGCCATGTTATTTTGATAAGACATAATTGCTTGGTTAGTATGCTTGAAGTATCATTGTCTTAATGTCAAATGATAGACTATTGCTTTGCATCACTCGTGTCTTAATATTCATGCCATGATTAGATTACATGATCAAGATTATGCTAGGTAGCATTACACATCAAAAATTATCTTTTTTATCATTTACCTACTCGAGGACGAGCAGGAATTAAGCTTGGGGATGCTGATACGTCTCCATCGTATCTATAATTTTTGATTGTTCCATGCCAATATTCTACAAATTTCATATACTTTTGGCAATTCTTATACTATTTTTTGGGATTAACATATTGAACCAGTGCCCAGTGCTAGTTCCTGTTTGTTGCATGTTTTTTGTTCCACAAAAAATCCATATCAAACGGAGTCCAAACGGGATAAAAACGGACGGAGAATATTTTTGGAATATATGTGAAATATGGGAAGAAAATCAATGTGAGACGTTGCCTGAGGGAGCCATGAGGCAGGGGAGCGCCCCTGACCCTCGTGGGCCCCCCGTAAGGCGGTTACTGCTCTTCTTCGGCCGCAAGAAAGCTAATTTTCAGGAAAAAATCGGAGCGAAGGTTTCAATCCAATCGGAGTTATGGATCTCTGGATATATAAGAAACGGTTAAAGGGCAGAATCAGAGAACGGGGAAACAGAGAGAGACAGAGAGACAGATCCAATCTCGGAGGGGCTCTCACCCCTCCCATGCCATGGAGATCAAGGACCATAGGGGAAACCCTTCTCCCATCTAGGGATAAGGTCAAGGAAGAAGAAGAAGGAGGGGGCTCTCTCCCCTTCTCTCCCGGTGGCGCCGGAATGCCGCCAAGGCCATCATCATCACCGCGATCTACACCAACACCTCCATCATCTTCACCAACGTCTCCATCACCTTCCCCCATCTATCTACAGCGGTTCACTCTCCCGCAACCCGCTGTACCCTCTACTTGAACAAGGTGCTTTATGCTTCATATTATTATCCAATGATGTGTTGCCATCCTATGATGTCTGAGTAGATTTTCGTTGTCCTATCGGTGATGGTGAATTACTATGATTGGTTTAATTTGCTTGTGGTTATGTTGCTGTCCTTTGGTGCCCATCATATGAGCGCGCGCATGGATCACACCATAGGGTTAGTTGTATGTTGATAGGACTATGTATTGGAGGGCAAGAGTGACAGAAGCTTCAACCTAGCATAGAAATTGATGCATACGGGATTGAAGGGGGACCAATATATCTTAATGCTATGGTTGGGTTTTACCTTAATGAACGTTAGTAGTTGCGGACGCTTGCTAATAGCTCCAATCATAAGTGCATAGAATTCCAATTCAGGGATGACATGCTAGCAGTGGCCTCTCTCACATAAAACTTGCTATTGGTCTAGTAAAGTAGTCAATTGCTTAGGGACAATTTCGCAACTCCTACCACCACTTTTCCACACTCGCTATACTAACTTTATTGTTTCTTTATCTAAACAGCCCCTGCTTTTTATTTGCGCACTCTTTATTATCTTGCAAACCTATCCAAAAACACCTACAAAGTACTTCTAGTTTCACACTTGTTCTAGGCAAAGCAAACGTTAAGCGTGCGTAGAGTTGTATCGGTGGTCGATAGAACTTGAGGGAATATTTGTTCTACCTTTAGCTCCTCGTTGGGTTCGACACTCTTACTTATCGAAAGAGGCTACAATTGATCCCCTATACTTGTGGGTTATCAGGCCTTGAGGCGGCTCTTGTCGCCCGCCAGGTGCTCCCGCAGCCGGCTGGCTTCGTCAAGCGCCTGCCGGGTTCCCGTCGCCTCCGCCTTCGCCGTCTCCACCTCGGCCCCGAGCTGGCCGACATCCGCGATGAGTCGGTCATAGCGAAAACCGGCCCGAATCAGCCGGGTCCTCCAAGGCAGCACCTCGGCTGCAGAAGAAAAAACTCAGCGACAAAGTACTGTTTTAAGATTCGACCCAACTGCTACGCAGTTGACCCGAATCTCGGGGGCTACATCCAGTGGGTGCACTTGAGCGCCCCCACTAGGAAAGAGCATGAACAAGAAATACATGTCGCGACGCGGAGCTCCTCCTCCTTGGTGGCGAGCCCCTCCTTGAGACGCCGATGCGTCTCAAGGAGCCGGTTGAAGACGTTGACCCGGTAGGAGTCAAGTTGCTACAAGAGGAAACAATCAGCGCAAGCCGGCAAGATAAGATTCGGCCCAACTGCCATGCAGTTGGCCCGAATCTCATGGGCTACATCCAGTGGGTGCGCTGACGCGTCCCCACGAAGAGGAAAACGGTGGAAAAAGAAAAAGCAGAGCCCAGACAGAAACTTATGAAGACGGCACGCTCCAGCTCCTGCATCGCCTCGACCTCAGCCTGGGCGAAAGCCTGGATCCGGTCCGTTCGCCCTCGCAGGCGACGGGTCACGGCGGCCATCGCCGCCTCCTCCTGGGTCAGAGGTCCGAAGGGGACCTCCTTGGTCCCGCTCCGTGACGCCCGCGGCTCGGCAGCTCGGCGTCCTTCGGCCCTGATCGCCAGGGCGTGCCCTCCGCTGGCCGCCTCCCCTGAAGCCGGCGCTTTCTCCATCGTCCTCCCCGGCTCAGTGGGCGGAGCGGCTTGAGGCTCTACCATCAGCAGCGCCTCGCTCGCTGGCGCCCAGGACACCCCCTCCGGTGCCGCCCACGTTCCCTCCTCCAAGAGCGCATCGCCACCGCCTCCATCGGTCCCCTCCCGCTCGACCACGTCGGTCCGCGGTGGGGTGATTTCCTCGACAACCACGACCTCCCGGTCGAGGCCCATCACGTCCGCACGGCCGCCTTGGCCGTGCTCCCTTGCCGACGCCAGCACGAAGACCGTCATCGCCGCCACCGTCCCTGTCAGCCTCTTTGGCTGCGCCAGCTCCTCACCGGCTTGCGCCCACGCCGTCGCGGCTCTGACCCAGGCCTGGGTTGACGCAGCCGCCAGCTTCGTCTCTGCTCGGTTCCGATCCCGCGAGGCCAGGCCCTCGGCGTCGGCCGGGTCCAGACCGAGGTTTGGATCCACCATTGCCTCGTCCTCGTCCCAGTCGGCGGCGTCAGATCGACTCCTCTAGAACGCGGTGCCCTCGGCAGATGCGTCTCTGCTCGTCAGCCAGCACCAGTGAAATCGGCCACCTAAAGCACAAGACAAAAATAATTACGCCGGGACGAGCGGGGCCGCTCGGCAACTCGACTCGAACAAAAAAAATCACTTACCCCGGCACCACTGGAATTTTGGGCCTTGCCGCCCTCTCCTGCGGAGCACCGCGCCTCCTCTTGGCGGGCGGCTTCGCGCCTCTGGCCGGGTCCGCCGCGCGCTTCTCAGATGGGACCCGCGGCGGGATGATGTCCTTCCCATGCGGGCGTCGTGCCGTCCCCGCCCCCCGAGACGACCCGGCTCCGGCCGCGCCGCCGTCTCCTCCACCCGGCGCTGCTGCGTCAACAGCTCGCATCAGCATTTCCAAAGCCATCCCACGACCGGCAACTCAAGGAATGTAAACATGACTCACCTTCTCGGCGCCCTGCGCCCGTATCGGCGGCCGCTGCCTCCCCTCTGTCATGGGCCTCGGGCTCCTCCGAGGCATCCCGCACCACCTGCGCCCGCGCTCGGTCATAAGGATGCCAGATGGCGTTCAGAAGCACCTCTCGCGTCGCGTCGGGACGAACAAGAAGATACGCAACAGCGAAGTGTGGAGACCAGGGACTCACCAACGGTGCCGGGTTCGCACTGCTGTACGGGGCCGTCCCAAACGCCCAGTCAACCCCCAAGTTGGCCTTGGAGATGTCATTGGCCTGGAGCGCGACTTGGTCTGCCGCCAGCCGCATGTTCGCCATGCAGTTGGGACCTTGGAGGCCGGCCATCTGGCCGATGAGACGGCTACGCTGCTGCAGCGGCAGCACCCGCCGGACGATGAAGCAGGTGATGAGGTCGGTGCCGGTGAGCCCCTCCTGCTCCTTCATCACCAACACCCGCTCGCACAGGTTGAGCACCTCCTGCGACGGGTGCTTGGGGTAGTACCCACAGTTCAGCTTCCCCCACGATGGTGAGTTGATGAACGGCGGGAGGTTGATGCGGTACTCGCCAAGACTGCGGACGTAGAAAAAGGAATTCTGCCATTTCTTGGCAGAATCCTCCAGCGGCACCTTCGGGCAGTCGGCGCCCGACCGCTTGGTGATGACGGCCGCCCCGCACTCGGACATCTCTCTAGCCTTCGGCCTCTGCTGCTTCAGAGAGAAGAAGCACACCCAGAGGTCGATCGAAGGCTCGACCCCCATGTACCCCTCGCAGAGGGTGACGAAGCCGGACAGCTACACGATCGCACCGGTGCCAAGATGATGGGGCTGTAGCCCGAAGAACTCCAGAAACTCGCGGAAGAAGCCGCTCGCGGGCAACCCGAACCCGCGCTTGAAGTGCAGCAGGAAGACCACCCGCTCCGAACCCTTGGGCTGCGGCTCCTGCTCGGCTTGCGGGAGACGCGTGATAACCCACAAGTATAGGGGATCGCAGCAGTTTTTGAGGGTAGAGTATTCAACCCAAATTTATTGATTCGACACAAGGGGAGCCAAAGAATATTCTCAAGTATTACCAGCTGAGTTGTCAATTCAACCACACCTGGAAACTTAATATCAGCAGCAAAGTATTTAGTAGCAAAGTAATATGATAGTAGTGGTAACGGTAGCAAAAGGTAATGGTAGCGAAAGTAATGTTTTTGGTATTTTGTAGTGACGATAACAATAGCAACGGAAAAGTAAATAAGCGAAGAATAATATATGGAAAGCTCGTAGGCAATGGATCGGTGATAGAGAATTATGCCGGATGTGGTTCATCATGTAACAGTCATAACCTAGGGAGACACAGAACTAGCTCCAATTCATCAAAGTAATGTAGGCATGTATTCCGAATATAGTCATACGTGCATATGGAAAAGAACTTGCATCACATCTTTTGTCCTACCCTCCCGTGGCAGCGGGGTCCTAGCGGAAACTAAGGGATATTAAGGCCTCCTTTTAATACAGTATTGGACCAAAGCATTAACACATAGTGAATACATGAACTCCTCAAACTACGGTCATCACCGGAAGTGGTTCCGATTATTGTCACTTTGGGGTTGCCGGATAATAACACATAGTAGGTGACTGTAGACTTGCAAGATAGGATCAAGAACTCTCATATATTCATGAAAACATAATAGGTTCAAATCTGAAATCATGGCACTCGGGCCCTAGTGACAAGCATTAAGCATAGCACAGTCATAGCAACATCAATCTCAGAACATAGTGGATACTAGGGATCAAACCCTATCAAAACTAACTCGATTACATGATAAATCTCATCCAACCCATCACCGTCCAGCAAGCCTACGATGGAATTACTCACGCACGGCGGTGAGCATCATGAAATTGGTGATGGACGATGGTTGATGATGATGATGGCGACGGATTCCCCTCTCCAGAGCCCCGAACGGACTCCAGATCAGCCCTCCCGAGAGAGTTTAGGGCTTGGCGGCGGCTCCGTATCGTAAAACGTGATGAATCTTTCTCCCTGATTTTTTCTCTCCGAACACGAATATATAAAGTTGGAGTTGAGGTCGGAGGAGCTCCAGGGGGCCCACGAGGTAGGGGGCGCACCCAGGGGGCAGGCGCGCCCCCCACCCTCGTGGCTAGGGTGTGGGCCCCCTAGCCTTGATGTTTTGCCAGTATTTTTTATTATTTCCAAAAATACGCTCCGTGAAGTTTTAGGTCATTCCGAGAACTTTTGTTTCTGCACATAAATAACACCATGACAATTCTGTTGAAAACAGCGTCAGTCCGGGTTAGTTCCATTCAAATCATGCAAGTTAGAGTCCAAAACAAGGGCAAAAGTTTTTGGAAAAGTAGATACGACAAAGACGTATCAACTACCCCAAGCTTAAACCTTTGCTTGTCCTCAAGCAATTTAGTTGACAAACTGAAAGTGATAAAGAAAAACGTTTACAAACTCTGTTTGCTCTTGTTGTTGTAAATATGTAAAGCTAGCATTCAAGTTTTCAGCAAAGATTATAAACTAACCATATTCACAATAACTCTTAGGTCTCATGTTTACTCATATCAATGGCATAATCAACTAGCGAGCAATAATAATAAATCTCGGATGACAACACTTTCTCAAAACAATCATAATGTGATATAACAAGATGGTATCTCGCTAGCCCTTTCTGAGACCGCAAAACATAAATGCAGAGCACCTTTAAAGATCAAGGACTGACTAGACATTGTAATTCATGGTAAAGGAGATCCAGTCAAGTCATACTCGATGTAAACTAATCAGTAATGAATGCAAATGACAGAGGTGCTCTCTAGTGGGTGCTTTTTTAATAAGAGGAGGATGACTCATCATAAAAGTAAATAGATAGGCCCTCCGCAGAGGGAAGCATGGATTTGTAGTGGTGCCAGAGCTCAGTTTTGAAATAGAGATGCATAATATTTTGAGCGGTATACTTTCATTGTCAACATAACAACCAAGAGATGGCAATATCTTCCATGCTACACACATTATAGGCGGTTCCCAAACAGAATGGTAAAGTTTATACTCCCCCTCCACCAACAAGCATCAATCCATGGCTTTCTCGAAACAACGAGTGCCTCCAACTAACAAGAGTCCCAGGGGGAGTTTTGTTTGCAATTATTTTGATTTGATTTGCATAAAGCATGGGACTGGGCATCCCGATGACCAGCCACTTTCTCGTGAGTGAGGAGCGGATCCACTCCTCTTGAGAATAACCCGCCTAACATGGAAGATACAGACAACCCTAGTTGCTACATGAGCTATTCGAGCATACAAAACAGGATATTTATTTGAAGGTTTAGAGTTTGGCACATACAAATTTACTTGGAACGGCAGGTAGATGCCGTATATAGGTAGGTATGGTGGACTCATATGGAATAACTTTGGGGTTTATGGGATTGGATGCACAAGCAGTATTCCTGCTTAGTACAAGTGAAGGCCAGAAAAAGACTCAGAAGCGACTAGGTAGAGAGCGACAACAGTCATGAACATGCGTTAAATTAATCAACACCGAATGCAAGCATGAGTAGGATATAATGCACCATGAACATAAATATCGTAGAGACTATGTTGGTTTTGTTTCAACTACATGCGTGAGCATGTGCCAAGTCAAGCCACTCGAATCGTTCAAAAGAGGATACCACCCTATCATACCACATCACAACCATTTTAATAGCATGTTCGCATGCAAGGTAAACCATTATAAGCTCCTAGCTAATTAAGCATGGCATAAGAAACTATGATCTCTAATTGTCATTGAAACATGTTTATTCATAATAGGCTGAATCAGGAACGATGAACTAATCATATTTACAGAAACAAGAGAGATCGAGTTCATATCAGCTTCTCTCATCTCAATCAGTCCATCATATATCGTCATAATTGCCTTTCACTTGCATGACCGAATGATGTGAATAATAATAACAGTGGACGTGCATTGGACTAAGCTGGAATCTGCAAGCATTCAATAAACAGGAGAAGACAAGGCAATATGGACTCTTGGTTAAATCAACAATAATGCATATAGGAGTCACTTCAACAATTTAATTATGGTCTTCTCCTATTGACCCCCAAAGAAAAGAGAAGAAGTAAAACTATTTACACGGGAAAGCTCCAAACCAGCAAAAGAAGAACAGGAAATCTTTTTGGGTTTTCTTTTTAATTACTACTACAAGCATGGAAAGTAAACTAAATAAAGGCTACAACTAATTTTTTGGTTTTTCTTAAGGTTTATTAAATACACAAGAAGAAAGCATAGAAACGAAATAAACTAGCATGGATATTACAATGAAAAAGTATGAGCACCGACATCTAGCAATGAGTGTGTGAACATGAATGTAATGTCGGTGAGAAATACGTACTCCCCAGCTTAGGCTTTTGGCCTAAGTTGGTTTAATGCCACGGATGGCCTGGCGGATATCCAAAGTTGTAGTTGGGTTCGTACGGAGTTGCAACACTCATTGCATCGTGGGCTGCAGCTTGGAGGCGAGCTATCTCAGCCCTCCTCTTATACTCTTTTGCCTCCTCTCTGCTTATAAAATATCTCCCTTTTGCCTGAAAATCAAAGAAAGTAGAAGCAGGAAGAGCGACGTGATAGGTGCGTCGTCTGTCAAAGATTAGTCGGTACTGGAGGAACTGATCATTCCTCTCAACAAACTGATGACAAACCATAGCCTCATAAGCCAAATAAGCAGGAGGCAACTCAATATCATCCTCACGTATGGTTATACCAAGAAAATTAGCTATACGGGTTGCATAAATTCCACCAAAGAAATCTCCATTAAATCTATTAAGATGCAACCTACGTGCAACAATGGCTCCCAAATTATAAGATTTATCTCCTAACACAGCACTCCTAAGAATACTGAGGTCAGGGACACACATGTGACATGCTTCATCTTTACCATTAATGCATCTACCTATGAAGAGAGCAAAATAATGTATAGCAGGAAAGTGAATGCTCCCTATGGTAGCTTGTGTTATATCTCTGGATTCCCCCACGGTTATATTGGCAAGAAAATCTCTAAATTCAGATTTGCGAGGTTCACTAGCACTACCCCATTGTGGAAGTTTGCAAGCAGTGGTAAAATCCTCTAAGTCCATAGTATAAGAATTTTCATAGAGATCAAACAGGACAATCTGAGAATTGCGTGAAGATGAAAATTCAAACCTCCTCACAAAGGAACTAGTGAGATAGTGGTACTGACGGCATTTTTCTTCCTCGAAGCTAACAAGATCAGCGTTATGCAAATATGCGTTAAATTATTCCTTAATTCCCGCTCGATCCATGAAGTCCTCTGAAGGCCATTCACAAGGCCGCACTGGAGCGTCCCTTGGTGGCTCGTCATCAATATCACGCATTGCAAGCCTGGGTCCTTGTTTCCTTGAAGAACCACCTTGGTACATTTTCCTAAACATATTTCTTCCTCTGAAAAATTTCTGAAATTTTTAGTAACTTCAAATAAAAGTGAACCAAACTCAACAAAATTGATAGCAACTACTCCTACAAGTGCCTAGAGCCTATATCATGCATCAAAACTACTTGGAGCCACATAAATTTGACATGCAAGCTCAAGAACATGGTCACCTAGGCAGCAAAAATATGCAATGAATAAAGCACTAGAACAAAAACTAGTTGGACCAATGGAGGAGTCACATACCAAGGAACAATCCCCCAAAGCAGTTTTGTGAGAGGTGCCTTGAGCAAGGAGATCAAAAATCTCAGCAAAATGAGCTAGAACTCGTGCTTGAGCTGGATAATGGTGTTTGTGGGAGGAAGAAGGAGTGTGTGGGTGCAGGAAATGGAGGAGGGCCACCATGGGCCCACGAGGCAGGGGCGCGCCCAGGGGGTAGGATGCGCCCTCCACCCTCGTGGCCAGGTGGATGCCCCCTGCTATGTTCTCAGTGCCAAATATTCTCAAATATTCCGGAAAAATCATATTTAAATTTTAGGGCATTTGGAGAACTTTTATTTTCGGGGTATTTTTATATTGCACGGATAATCAGAAAATAGACAGAAATTACTATTTTTGCTTTATTTAATATAAATAACAGAAAGTAGAAAGAGGGTACAGAGAGTTGTGTTTTCTAAATTCATCCATCCCATGATCATCAAAAGGAATCCATTAACAATGTTGATCAAGTCTTGTTAACAAACTCATTCCGAATAACATGGAACCGGAGAATTTTCGAATAACACTAGGTTACCTCAACGGGGATATGCACATCCCCAACAATAAGAATATCATATTTCTTCTTGACAGTAGGAATAGGAAATTCAAAACCTCCAAAAATAATCGATGCAATTTTTCCAATAGAATTGATACTGTGGACTTGAGGTTGTTTCCTCGGAAAGTGTACTGTATGCTCGTTACCATTAACATGAAAAGTGACATTGCCTTTGGTGCAATCAATAACAGCCCCTGCAGTATTAAAAAAGGTCTTCCAAAAATAATAGACATACTATCGTCCTCGGGAATATCAAGAATAACAAAGTCTGTTAAAATAGTAACATTTGCAACCACAACAGGCACATCCTCACAAATACCGACAGGTATAGCAGTTGATTTATCAGCCATTTGCAAAGATATTTCAGTAGGTGTCAACTTATTCAAATCAAGTCTACGATATATAGAGAGAGAGGCATAACACTAACACCGGCTCCAAGATCACATAAAGCAGTTTTAACATAGTTTCTTTTAATGGAGCATGGTATAGTGGGTACTCCTGGATGTCCAAGTTTCTTTGGTATTCCACCTTTAAAAGTATAATTAGCAAGCATGGTGGAAATTTCAGCTTCCGGTATCTTTCTTTTATTAGTAACAATTTCTTTCATGTACTTAGCATAAGGATTCATTTTGAGCATATCAGTTAATCGCATACGCAAAAAGATGGGTCTAATCATTTCAGCAAAGCGCTCAAAATCCTCATCATCCTTTTTCTTGGATGGTTTGTGTCAGGGATATACCCCGTGGTATGACCTGGCCTGGCTTGGCGGTTTACTTGAGACCCGGCTGACACTTGGCGATTCACTGGCGACCCGCCCTGACCTGGCGGTTTACAAGCAACCCGCTTGAACATTATGACTCACTGGTGACCCGGCGGGTGGGTCAGACGGATGACAAGGCCCAAGGCCCAGAAGTCCGGTTCATGTTAATGGTGGGCCGGTTTATGAGGAAAGGAATAAGGGATATTCCCTTATATAGGAAGCAAGACTAGGACTCCACTTGTAATAGACTAGTCCTAATCCTAATAGGACTCTACATGTAACCCGCCCCTTCAACATATATAAGGAGGGGCAGGGCACCCCAAGAGGGAGGAGCAAGAAACAATCTCTAGGGCTAGACACAAAGCGGGAGCCGGCTTATGCGGCGGCTCTCTCATGAGCATAATGAGATCTAGCCACAAACAGCATGTAGGGCTATTCCGGATGATGTTTCCCGGGGCCCAAAGCTATCTAAATCCTTGTTGATGTTGTGTCTCTCGATTCCGCTCAACCACTCTCAAGCTACTACAAAGATGCGTTGGCCTCATGACTAAGTCCTCACAATAGGACATCTGCCGTGACAATTCCACGACAATTGGCGCCCACCGTGGGGCTACGCACGGTGGTGTTGAGTTCTTGGAGGGATTTTTTTAGGGTTTGAGAAGTTTGCAATTTTCCGGTTCGACAAAGAACCGGCGTGGAAAATTTCACATCAACCATGTTACACGTTGTGCTGCTGCTCTTGCACGCGATCTGTCCGCCGACATTTGGATACGCCGAGTCCGAGACAAGGTGTAGTATACAAGCGATTTATTTACGGTGTTTTTCTACTCCGAGGTCAACGGAAGATGGAAGCCGTCAAGATCGAGTTTGGAGATTCCTCTGCGCATCCGAGTGTTAGCTGTACGAACCGCTACAGACTGTTTGACCAATTGGACGCGTCAGTTGATTTCTGTATCCGTGTTTGCTACAACTCCCAAGGATAATTGATCGGTCGTGACGCTGCTACTACACCATCAATTACAGGTACTCCACTTCTGGATAAGAAGACTGTCGGTGTCAAAACCGGTGGATCTCGGGTAGGGGGTCCCGAACTGTGTGTCTAAGGCGGATGGTAACAGGAGGCAGGGGACATGATGTTTTACCCAGGTTCGGGCCCTCTTGATGGAGGTAAAACCCTACGTCCTGCTTGATTTATTCTTGATGATATGGGTATTACAAGAGTTGAACTACCACAAGATCAGGGAGGCTAAACCCTAAAAGCTAGCCTATGGTATGATTGTATGTTGTCCTACGGACTAAACCCTCCGGTTTATATAGACAACGGAGGGGGCTAGGGTAACACAGAGTCGGTTACAATGGGAGGAGATCTACATATTCGTATTGCCAAGCTTGCCTTCCACGCCAAGGAAAGTCCCATCCGGACACAGGACGAAGTCTTCAATCTTGTATCTTCATAGTCCAACAGTCCGGACAAAGGTTATAGTCTGGCTGTCCGGACACCCCCTAATCCAGGAATCCCTCAGTAGCCCCTGAACCAGGCTTCAATGACGATGAGTCCGGCGCGCAGATTGTCTTCGACATTGCAAGGCGGGTTCCTCCTCTGAATACTTCATAGAAGATTTTGAATACGAGGATCGTGTCCGGCTCTGCAAAACAAGTTCCACATACCATCGTAGAGAGAGAGAGAGTAACATTTTCACAAATCTAATCTGCTGACGTATTCTGTAGTGTGACATCACACCACAGCCAAGCCTTCATTCGAATCGTTTTTTAGTGTCCCACCTCAGCGTGTTTTGCGAGGCGGTTTTCTTGGCACGTCTTGTCGAAGCAGAGATCGTGTCCCCTTATCATGGGATTCTCATCAGTACGGGTGTCGGTGTCAAAACCGGCGGATCTCGGGTAGGGGGTCCCGAACTGTGCGTCTAAGGAAGATGGTAACAGGAGGCAGGGGAGACGATGTTTTACCCAGGTTCGGGCCCTCTTGATGGAGGTAAAACCCTATGTCCTGCTTGATTTATTCTTGATGATATGGGTATTACAAGAGTTGATCTACCACGAGATCGGAGAGGCTAAACCCTAGAAGCTAGCCTATGGTATGACTGTATGTTGTCCTACAGACTAAAACCCTCCGGTTTATATAGACATCGGAAAGGGCTAGTGTTACACAAGTTCGGTTACAAAGGAGGAGATATACATATCAGTATTGCCTAGCTTGCCTTCCACGCCAAGTAGAGTCCCATCCGGACATGAGACGAAGTCTTCAATCTTGTATCTTCATAGTCTAACAGTCCGGCCAAAGGATATAGTCCGACTATTCGGAGACCCCCTAATCCAGGACTTCCTCAGTAGCCCCTGAACCAGGCTTCAATAACGATGAGTCCGGCGTGCAGTATTGTCTTCGGCTTTGCAAGGCGGGTTCCTCCTCCGAATACACCACGGAAAAATTTGAATACAAGGATAGTGTCCGACCCTGCAAAATAAGTTCCACATTCCACCGTAGAGAGAACGCTTCCGCAAATCTAATCTGCTGACTTGTTTTGGCAACATGACATTATGCAATGGCCCGGTAATTATTCGAACCGTTTCCTTTAACTAGCCCCGCACATAATGCGAGGCAGTTCCTTGACACGTCTTGTCAAAGCAGAGATCGTGTTCCCCTTTATTAAGGGATTCTCATCAATACGGGCGCGGGTAACCCAACCGCGCCATCGATTATGATGCTTGGGGGATAAGCGAGTTATACCAGGCTAGTGGGGGCGCATAGTTTCGGCCGCCCTTATAAAGGGATAAGGTTTAACCTTTCTCTACCCACGCCTTCTACCTCCTTCCTCATCCGTTCTTGCGCACTCAAGCTCCAGCACCCATGTCCGCATTTCCCACCTCAACCTTCTCCAACCATGTCCGGAGCGGGAGGCAGGTGGATGGTCTCCTCCGTCACGGAGGGACACATCAAGAAGCTGAGGAGAGCCGGATACCTGCCCGACGACATCGCGCACCGGCTCCCAGATGAGGGGCAGCTCATCCCCACCCCTAGGCCCCACGAGAGGGTAGTGTTCCTTACCAATTTCCTTCGTGGACTGGGATTCCCTCTCCACCCATTCGTCCGGGGGCTCATGTTCTACTATGGCCTGGATTTCCAAGATCTGGCCCCGAACTTCATCCTCAACATCTCGGCGTTTATCGTCGTGTGCGAGGCCTTCCTCTGCATCAAGCCCCACTTCGGCTTATGGCTGAAGACCTTCAATGTCAAGCCGAAGGTAGTGAGCGGCCGCCAGGCGGAGTGCGGAGGTGCCATGGTGGTCAAGATGTCCAACGTCACATGGCTCGAGGGCTCCTTCGTGGAGACCATAAAGGGGTGGCAATCGGGGTGGTTCTACATCACCGAGCCGCGTGACCCTAAATGGGCAGCGGCCCCCGAGTTTTGATCTGGCATCCCCACGTGGCTCACCTCCTGGCAAGAGAAGGGCCTGTCCTGGGGTAGTTCGGGAGAGCTGATCGGACTCCAAACATGTATTCAAAACATGGTGAACAAGAAGCTCAAACTCGTCAACGTAGTCTAGGTCATGCTCATCCGCCGGATCCTCCCGTGCCAACAACAGGCTTTCAACTTGTGGGAGTTCGACCCGGCCCAGCACCGAACTCTGAACAGGCTCTTCGACACAACACACGAGGATGCCTGGAAGGTGCTATTAAAGGGTGCCGAGGTTCCCCCTCCCACTATCGAGGATCGCAGATTCTGCGCGAAGCACCAAGCCAGCGCGGTAAGCTCTTTTACCTCTCACAGGATACTTGTTTTTCATAGTTTGACTCTATGCAGGATCTAAGCTCCCGTACCTTTGACAGGACTGGCAGGAGACGGCTGGACAGATCGACTGTCTGGCTCCTTTGCCCGAAGGCCCAGCAGACGCTCTCCTGACGAAGATGCCGACTACGGCTCCTTACAAGGTGCCGGAGAAGACCAAGAAGGCCAAGGAAACCCAAAAGAGTTCCCGGCGCCAGGTGGTATCGGACTCATCGCCCGATAACTCCGCGACGCACTCCTCCCCCGAAGAGTAACTCATAGCGTTCCTTTGTCGCACTGCTTCTCCTAACGCCGAATTATGACTATGCATACCGCCACGAGCCCGTATCGACGTATCGTCGGATGGCTCCCTGGGTTCGTCGGAAATGTATAGTGATCCACTTCCGACCGCCACCTCCCCTTGCCCTACGGACAACGTCGAGGTATTGTCTCAAGAGGCACTGGGTCGAGGGGAGACAGTCCCGGAGGCGCCTCATGGCGACCTTCCGGACTCCGGGAACAGAGGGAGCAAAGCCCCCGAGGGCCCCGAGTTAGGCCCTCAGCCGAACACAGCGCCGGAACCTCTAGTGGTTCCAGACTCGAGCAGGCGGCCTCCTTCCAAGAGGGGCAAGACGCCTGTGCTGGTGACCTCTGTCCATCCAGAGGCACCGGATAATCTGCTGGCAGCGCTTTGCGGCGCTTCCATCGACGAAGAGCACCACACTATTATGAGTGCGGTGATCGAGAAGGTTCAGTCCGCCAAAAGTGGACTGACTGAAGCCTGTGCCAGCCTTCTAATAGGCTTTGAGGTGAGTATTTAAAATATACGAAAAATATTACCGCATAGACAGTAGCCCTTGATGCTTTGTTCGGTGTTCACAAAGAAAAGCCGAACAGAGGATCAAACAACATCGCAGGAGTCTAATATAAGTATGTCTATATGCGTATGCAGGCTTCGCTGCTGGCCTCTGCCGCACTAACTGCGGAGGTCGCCGTACTGAAGCAGGACATGAAAGGGTCCAAGGAAGAGCTCGGCCTTGCCAAGAGGCAGCTCGAGGAGAACAAAGGTAAGTAGTACCTAGTCTATGGATATGTATAAAGAGAATGCGATTGCAAAATGACAGGATCATCGTAAATTTGCCAGGGGCCACGAACAAGGTGGCGACCCTGAAGCAAGCGCTATCCGAGGTCGAAGACAAAGCGGCCAAGGAGCGCACCGAGCGAGAAAGGCATGAGGCGCGGGTGGGCGAGGTGCAGCAAGAGCTCCAAGCTCTCGTGACGAAGCATGAGGCGTTGGAGCTTGACTCGAAGACTCGAGAGTCCGAGCTTGCCGCGGCCCTTGAGAGTGCAAAGAATGCCAAGGCCGAGGCCCAAAAGGCCCTCCAGGAGTTTGATGCGATGAAGAAGATAGTGGCGGGTAAGGCATTCTATATGCAAAGCAAGCATGTGAAAGTAAATTACCTGTTACTTACCCGGATCCGGAGCTCTCCAGGAGCATTCGTAGATTTGCCCCACAGCGTGTCGGATGCCGCACAGTTTTACCAGGCCGAGGAGGGAAGCTCAATGGAGAAGCTGTTCTGGTCTCAGTATACTGGGCCCGAACACCTGATGCCTCTGAGCGACCAGCTGAAGCAACTGGTCGAGCTGCACAAGGCGGCCGAACAGGCCATGAAGGGCTTTATAGTCCGGCTGTGGCCTGGCGACGCCCTTCCGAACAGCTACTTCGGCCTGGTGAGGCGTCTTGTGGATGCCTGCCCACGGCTGGAAGTCGTCAAGCGGTCCGTTTGCATCGAAGGTGCACGCCGGGCTTTCGCCCATGTGAAGGTGCAATGGGCCAAGCTAGATGTCGTGAAGCTGATCAAGGAAGGGCCGCCGGAGGGCAAGGAGCATCACCACCCCGAGATGTACTATGAGGATGTCCTGAAAGGTGCTCGTCTCATAGCGGACGAGTGTTCGAAAGATATAATATTCGAGTAAATTCGCTCGTGTAATCCTGTATTTATGAAAACTTGTTCATATGCGCTATGCAACGCTTGTTTGAATTTAAAATATTACCTTCTGTTCGGCTGTTTATCAAATCTGAGAGATGGCTAGTCATCGGCTTCTGCCCCCATGCCACGGGTGCTGGGGTGTTCGGGATAAACCTGAGCGCTCTTGTTCCCATTTTTGGGTCCTTCGAGGGAGGTGATCAGCACAACGAACAAGGCAATCGAACTGTAATGCGTTATCACTCTCACTTAGCCATAGAATTCTATAATTTTAAATTTTGGCGAAGCCCCTAGTATTCGGAAGGCCGAATATGGGGCGCGATACACGCCTTAAGCCGGACAGGGCTGACTCCTCGCTCTAAGCGTCATAAGTCTTTAAGGACTCGAAAACCTCTCGAACAACGACCAGTCTCTCGCCTTATCATGATAGTCCGTTTTAGCTTTCTCTACTGAGGTGCTTAGCCCAGCAGAACCGGGGCACAATCGCAGTAGTTCTCCCAGTGCTACCTTAGCCGATATAGCGGAACATAAGGCACCAAAACATGGGAGCCGGGCAAACCCAACTATTGACCAAAGACATGATTCGGAGCTGATGCATATAATGTTATAAGTTCGGAGTGCCGCACTTGTGAAAGTGTTCGGACTTCTGATGCCGTGTTATGGGGTATGCTTAAGCCCCTGGAGTATTGGCCGTACCAGAGTGTACGGGTGCTGGATGTCATAAATGAACACACACACACACACACACACACATATTTATATAAAGAAGAATGCAATAATAGTCTTGATGCTATGCATTGTTTATTCAAAAACGTGCGTTAAAGCAGAATGATACAGGTAGTGCGATAAGCAAAAAGTAGGACTATGTCCCCTCCAAGGGCAAGCTGAGGAATAATATTAAAGCAAGTATTTCACTCGTTATCGTAATCCACCTGGGAGTTCCATGGTGTGGTGTAGCTTTCTGCCTCCTTGGTTGTTGCATCATGTGTTCGGCAATCATGCTGCCGGACAGGGTTTCCAGAGATTAATGTCCGGAAAGAGAGAAAAATAACAAAGCGTGAAGCCCCTAGTGCGGTTTAAGCCGCGTCTTGGGGCGTCCGTAGTCGTGCCCCCCTCCCCTCATGTGCCCATGGTATTTTTAATGCGTAATTATGTACACGTGGCACGGATTTCGCCGTTTGGCTGGGACCGGGTTAGGGGCCGCATTGCTATGCGAGCTCGGAACATGCCAGATGGTCCTGTTGCCGAATACTCTGGGCGCGCTTGAAGGTGTCCGGGTCCTTAAACGCCGAACTAGTGGATTGCCTTAAGAGGCTGCTTTGCGCTTCCGCTGCGAGGGCCGCAGTGTGCTCCTCCGTTCGGAGAGAGCACTCTGTGTTTCCATTAACTGTAATGACCCCCCCGAGGTCCTGGCATCTTGAGCTTGAGGTATGCATAATGCGGTACCGCATTGAATCTCGCAAATGCGGTTCGCCCGAGCAGTGCATGATAACCACTGTGGAACGGGACTATATCGAAGATTAACTCTTCGCTTCGGAAGTTATCCGGGGATCCGAAGACCACTTCCAGTGTGACTGAGCCTGTGCAATGGGCCTCTACACCTGGTATGACACCTTTAAAGGTCGTTTTTGTGGGTTTGATCCTTGAGGGGTCTATACCCATTTTGCGCACTGTGTCCTGGTAAAGCAGGTTCAGGCTGCTGCCTCCATCCATAAGGACTCGAGTGAGGTGAAATCCGTCGATGATTGGCTCTAGGACCAATGCGGCAAATCTGCCATGACAGATACTAGTGGGGTGGTCCCTACGATCGACGGTGATCGGACAGGAGGACCATGGGTTGAACTTTGGGGCGACTGGCTCCAACGCATATACGTCCCTGAGCGCACGCTTCTGATCCCTCTTGGGGATGTGGGTTGCATATATCATGATCATCGTCCGCACTTGTGGGGGGGAACCTCTTCTGTCCTCCGGTATTCGGTTGCCGGGGCTCCTCCTCGTCATCGCTATGTGGCCCCTTATTTTTGTTTTCGGCAATTAACTTGTCGGCCTGCTTGAACACCCAACAATCCCTGTTCGTGTGGTTGGCTGGCTTGTCTGGGGTGCCATGTATTTGACACGAGCGATCGAGTATACGGTCCAAACTGGACGGGCCCGGAGTGCTTTGTTTGAATGGCTTTTTCCGCTAACCGGGTTTAGAGCCTTTGAATCCGGCATTGACTGCCGTATCCTCGGTATTATCATTGTTAATGCGGCGCTTATGTTTGTTGCGACATGACCTACTATTGCCGTCCTTGGTATCCAAAGTACCATGGTTCTTTGATATGTTATTACTGCGAGCCAGCCAGCTGTCTTCTCCCGCACAAAAGCGGGTCATGAGTGTCGTGAGGGCTGCCATAGATTTCGGCTTTTCCTGACCAAGGTGCCGGGCTAGCCACTCGTCGCAGATGTTATGTTTGAAAGTTTCTAGGGCTTCTGCATTTGGACACTCGACGATTTGATTTTTCTTTGTTAGGAACCATGTCCAGAATTGCCTGGCCGATTCCTATGGCTGTTGAATTATGTGGCTCAAGTCATCGGCATCTGGTGGTCGCACATAAGTGCCCTGAAAGTTGTCGAGGAATGCGGCTTCCGGATCTTCCCAACAGCCAATGGACTCTGCTGGCAAGCTATTGAGCCAATGCCGAGCTAGTCCTTTGAGTTTGACTGGGAGGTATTTAATGGCGTGTAGATCATCACCGCGTGCCATGTGGATATGCAGGAGGAAATCCTCGATCCATACCACAGGATCTGTTGTGCTGTCGTATGATTCTATATTTACAGGTTTGAAACCCTCTGGGATCTGATGATCCATTACTTCATCTGTGAAGCATAAAGGGTGTGCATCGCCTCTATGCTAGGCTATATCGTGACGCAGCTCTAATGAGTCTTGCCCGTTGTGCTCGGCCCGACCGGATTTACTTTTACTGTATCCGGCGTGACAGTTATCGTCTCGCATAGTGGCGCGCCCTCGTGATCCGTAGATCGATCTTGCATGTTTTGCTTTGTCCTCCAATACGTCTTGCAGGTCTGGCGTATTTCCCCATGCCTTATTTGAATGGCGTCGGGGTGCGGGCTGAGCTTTTGGCTGGAATGCCTCTCTGTCGCGGCCACGGGGTGGCCGATCAGCCACGTCATACGCTTCTTCCTCCAGTCGGGGTAGCAACCTGCATTTTGGGTAACTCTTGGAGGGGCGTTTGAGTTTATATTCCTCGGCCGCCAGGACTTCAGTCCATCTGTCAACTAGCAGATCTTGATCAGCTTGAAGCTGCTGCTGCCTTTTCTTGAGGCTATTTGTCGTGGCTATAAGCCGACGCTTGAAGCGCTCTTGTTCGACGGGATCCTCTGGCACGATGAATTCGTCATCGTCGAGGCTTGCCTCGTCTTCGGAGGGAGGCGTGTAATTATCATCATCCTCGTCTGCCGCTCTCTCAGGAGGGCTGGCTTCTCCATCCTCCTGCCCTAAATCGTGCTGGAGGGGATTATTTCCATCTTCGGCACTATCCGGAGTGCTATTATCTCCTGTGCCGGTATCACCACTTTTGCTTTGGCGGGACTTAGGGTGGCGCCACTGACATCGGCACTTGGGTTGCTTCTTGGAGGGGTCATCCTCCGTTGTCTCGTCGCCATTGCCTTTTTTGGGTGTGTCCACCATGTATATATCGTATGATGAGGTGGCTGTCCAGTGCCCTGTGGGCAGTGGTTCATCTTCATCTCCCGCATCATCGTCCATACCGTCGATGTCTTCGGAGTCGAAGTCGAGCATGTCGGTTAAGTCATCGACAGTGGCTACTAAGTGGGTGGTGGGTGGGCGTCGAATTTCTTCATCGTCCGCATCCCAATCTTGCCGGTCATAGTTCGGCCAGGATCCTCTTGACAAGGACAGAGACCTTAATGAGTTCAGTATGTCGCCAAAGGGCGAGTGTTGAAAAATATCCGCGGAGGTAAACTCCATGATCGGCGCCCAATTGGATTCGCTAGGAACGGATGCAGGTGGTTCGAAGTCCGTGGCCAAAGAAGGATCCGTCAGTTTGACAACACGACTCTCGTGCAGGGTAAGGTCGATGTTTGGCTCGATCACCGCTGAGGATAAGGCCTCTGTGGCGGGGTCCATCCCCCCGTCCATGGATGGTGCAACTGGCTTCGAATTGAGGGTCGGAGCGGCTGCCGGTGCAATCTCCTGAACACTGTCCGATGGTAGAGCTAAATCATACTCATCATGACCGTGTGACGCACAAGGCAGGGGCTCGAATCCGTCGAAGATCAAGTCTCCGCGGATATCGGCCGAGTAGTTTAAGCTTCCAAACATGACCTGGTGGCCAGGGGCGTAACTTTCGATCTGCTCCAGATGGCCAAGCGAGTTGGCCCGCAGTGCGAAGCCACCGAATACAAAAATCTGTCCGAGGAGAAAAGTCTCACCCTGGACTACATCGCTATCAATGATTGTAGGAGCCATCAAGCCTAACAGCGACGGCACAGAGTAACTCTCAATGAAAGCACCAATGTCGGTGTCAAAACCGGCGGATCTCGGGTAGGGGGTCCCGAACTGTGCGTCTAAGGCGGATGGTAACAGGAGGCAGGGGACACGATGTTTTACCCAGGTTCGGGCCCTCTTGATGGAGGTAAAACCCTACGTCCTGCTTGATTTATTCTTGATGATATGGGTATTACAAGAGTTGATCTACCACGAGATCGGAGAGGCTAAACCCTAGAAGCTAGCCTATGGTATGACTGTATGTTGTCCTACGGACTAAAACCCTTTGATTTATATAGACACCGGAAAGGGCTAGGGTTACACAAGGTCGGTTACAAAGGAGGAGATATACATATCCATATTGCCTAGCTTGCCTTCCACGCCAAGTAGAGTCCCATCCGGACACGAGACGAAGTCTTCAATCTTATATCTTCATAGTCTAACAGTCCAGCCAAAGGATATAGTCCGACTGTCCAAAGACCCCCTAATCCAGGACTCCCTCAACGGGCGTGGGTAACCCAACCGTGCCATTGATTACGGTGCTTGGGGGATAAGCGAGTTTTACCAGGCTGGTGGGGACGCATAGTTTCGTCCGCCCATATAAAGGGATAAGGATTCACCTTTTCATCCATGCCTTCTCCCTCCTTTGCTCATCCATTTTCGCACACTCGAGCTCCAGTGCCCAAGTCCACCTTTCCCACCTAAACCTTCTCCAACCATGTCCGGAGCAGGAGGCAGGTGGATGGTCTCCTCCGTCACGGAGGGACACATCAAGAAGCTGAGGAGAGCCGGATACCTGCCCGACGACATCGCGCACCGGCTCCCAGATGAGGGGCAGCTCATCCCCACCCCCAGGCCCCACGAGAGGGTAGTGTTCCTTACCCATTTCCTCTGCGGACTGGGATTCCCTCTCCACCCATTTATCTGGGGGCTCATGTTCTACTACGGCCTGGATTTCCACGATCTGGCCCTGAACTTCATCCTCAACATCTCGGCGTTTATCGTCGTGTGTGAGGCCTTCCTCCGCATCAAGCCCCACTTCGGCTTATGGCTGAAGACCTTCAATGTCAAGCCGAAGGTAGTGAGCGGCCGCTAGGCGGAGTGCGGAGGTGCCATGGTGGGCAAGATGCCCAACGTCACATGGCTCGATGGCTCCTTCGTGGAGACCATAAAGGGGTGGCAATCAGGGTGGTTCTACATCACCGAGCCGCGTGACCCTGAATGGGCAGCGGCCCCCGAGTTCCGATCTGGCATCCCCATGCGGCTCACCATGTAATAGTCATAACCTAGGGTGACACAGAACTAGCTCCAATTCATCAATGTAATGTAGGCATGTATTCCGAATATAGTCATACATGCTTATGGAAAAGAACTTGCATGACATCTTTTGTCCTACCCTCCCGTGGCAGCGGGGTCCTAGCAGAAACTTTGGGATATTAAGGCTTCCGGCCTTTTAATAGAGTACCGGACCAAAGCATTAACACATAGTGAATACATGAACTCCTCAAACTACGGTCATCACCGGAAGTGGTCCCGGTTATTGTCACTTCGGGGTTGCCAGATCATAACAGATAGTAGGTGACTATAGACTTGCAAGATAGGATCAAGAACTCTCATATATTCATGAAAACATAATAGGTTCAGATCTGAAATCATGGCACTCAGGCCCTAGTGACAAGCATTAAGCATAGCAAAGTCATAGCAACATCAATCTCAGAATATAGTGGATACTAGGGATCAAACCCTAACAAAACTAACTCGATTACATGATAAATCTCATCCAACCCATCACCGTCTAGCAAGCCTACGATGGAATTACTCACGCACGGCGGTGAGCATCATGAAATTGGTGATGTAGGATGGTTGATGATGAGGATGGCGACGGATTCCCCTCTCCGGAGCCCCGAACGGACTCCAGATCAGCCCTCCCGAGAGAGTTTAGGGCTTGGCGGTGGCTCCGTATCGTAAAACGCGATGAATCTTTCTCCCTGATTTTTTTCTCTCCGAACACGAATATATAGAGTTGGAGTTGAGGTCGGAGGAGCTCCAGGGGGCCCACGATGTAGGGGGCGCGCCCCCCACCCTCGTGGCTAGGGTGTGGGCCCCCTAACCTTGATCTTTTGCCAGTATTTTTTTATTATTTCCAAAAATACGCTCCATGAAGTGATACGTCTCCAACGTATCTATAATTTTTGATTGCTCCATGCTATATTATCTACTGTTTTTGACATTATTGGGCTTTATTATCCACTTTTATATTATTTTGGGACTAACCTGTTAACCGGAGGCCCAGCCCAGAATTGTTGTTTTTTGCCTGTTTTAGGGTTTCGAAGAAAAAGAATATCAAACGGAGTCCAAACGGAATGAAACCTTCGGGAACGTGATTTTCTCAACGAATAAGACCAGAGAGACTTGGACCCTACGTCAAGAAATAAAACAGGAGGCCACGAGGTAGGGGCGCGCCCTGATACGTCTCCAACGTATCTATAATTTTTGATTGCTCCATGCTATATTATCTACTGTTTTGGATATTTATAGGCTTTATTATACACTTTTATATCATTTTTGGGACTAACCTATTAACCCAGAGCCCAATGCTAGTTTCTGTTTTTACCTTGTTTTAGGGTTTCGAAGAAAAGGAAAACCAAACGGAGTCCAATTGACCTGAAACTTCATGGAACTCATTTTTGGAAGGAAAGAAGCCCAGAAGACTTGGAGTGCACGCCAGGGGACTTACAAGGAGGCCACGAGGTAGGGGGCGCGCCCACCCCCCTGGGCGCGCCCTCCACCCTTGTGGGCCCCTCGTGGCTCCCCTGACGTACTTCTTTCGCCTATATATCTCCATATACCCTAAAAACATCTGAGAACACGATAGATCGGGAGTTCCGCCGCCAGAAGCCTTCGTAGCCACCAAAAACCAATCTAGACCTGTTTCAGCACCCTGCCGGAGGGGGCAATCCTTCTCCGGTGGCCATCTTCATCATCCCGGTGCTCTCCATGACAAGGAGGGAGTAGTTCTCCCTCGTGGCTGAGGGTATGTACCAGTAGCTATGTGTTTGATCTCTCTCTCTCTCGTGTTCTTGAGATGATACGATCTTGATGTATCACGAGCTTTGCTATTATATTTGGATCCTATGATGTTTCTCCCCCCTCTACTCTCTTGTAATGAATTGAGTTTCCCCTTTGAAGTAATCTTATCGGATTGAGTCTTTATAGATTTGAGAACACTTGATGTATGTCTTGCCGTGCGTATCTGTGGTGACAATGGGATATCACGTGATTCACTTGATGTATGTTTTGGTGATCAACTTGCGGTCCCGCCCATGAACCTATGCATAGGGGTTTGAAAGAACATGCGGTGCCCCCATGTTTGGTTTTGGTAATTCATGACAATCTCTATGGACTAATGGTTGCCTTGAGTTATATTTGAAGGTTTTGTCCATAGGCTTTCCTTGGAGTACATGTGTTGGTTTCAAGGAGAGTTTGTGTCGACCAAGGTGCTATTCAAGGAATTACCTAAAGATTGGTCTTGTGAGAGGTTGATCAAGACTAAGTCAAAGAGTGAATCAAGTTGATCAACCCACAAAGCGTAGAAGATGTACCAAGAGGGATCAAGTGATCCCATGGTATGGTAAGCATTGTCAATTACGCTTTGTGTACCAACCCATGGTCTTCGTGAGGGTTCTTTGTGGGGTTAGGTTGCGGTGTGCAAGTTCAAGTGGAGCATCACGAAGAGATCAAATGCTTGAAGCTTGCCGTCCTTTGTGGTGACAATGGACTTGTGAAGATGTGCGGAAGAGTGGCTCACCCATAGTGGAGTATGGGGGAGCAATCAACTAGTCTTCATCGAGCCAACACAATCAAGCAAGGTGGTCCAACTTGAGGAAGTCAAGATCGTCATCATCTAGCTCAAGTGGACCATGTGCAAGGCAAAGGTTTGCCCTTGATAGGTTTTCTATTTTACTGGTCTCATGATGGTAGTTGGGAGACCGGGTTATAGGATCGATTGTCGTACTATCAAGGGGGGCTCTCGATGAGTAGCTTGATCGTATCGTTCATTGAGAGCTCAAACCATTGCATCCTTGCATCATCTTTCTTGGTTCTTGTTTGGTTTTCTTTGTGAGTCTTAGAGCTTATGGTAATCTTGATGACAAGCTCGAGTTCATCGAAAACGGAGTTCACATGCATCTTCTATGATGTTTTCGATGTTGGAGGTTTTGCCAGTTCTTCTCGGTTGGAGGATTCACTCCGCTTTTTGTTGGCATACCTCCCCTGCCTCTTCTCGGTTCTTCTCGGTTCTTCGTGGTTTTGATGCTACTCGTCGTCTTGTATCCAACAAGCTTGAGTTTGCTCAATTCGGAGCTCATATGCAGAAGTTATGGCAGTTCTGGTGAGTTTACTTGCTTTCGTGGAAGTGGCATAAGGTTGGCGCCAGCAGTAGTACCGCTGGGCCGGAGCGGCAGTACCGCTTATCGCCACAAGCGGTAGTATCGCTGTCCCACAACGGTAGTACCGCCCATGGCCATAAGCGGTAGTACGGCTCCAGTTCCGCGCCGGTACCGCCTCGACTCGAGACATGGTTTTCTCGTGTCAGGTTCAGCAGCAGTAGGAGCAGTAGTACCGCTCATGTGCGGTCGTACCGCGGCTACCACCACCCCTAGTGCCGCTCAATGGCCCTCCTCTCTATTCCTTCTCCCTGTGCTCGTGGTAGGCACTGTGCGCGGTCCCAGCGGTAGTACCGCTGGGCCGGAGCGGTAGTACCGCTTATCACCACAAGCGGTAGTACCGCTGTCCCAAGCGACAGTACCGTTGCGGCCAACGGTAGTACCGCTGGCTCCAGCGGTAGTGCCGCTCATACGGATCTGCCTCGCACTCTGTTCGCTCCACTCTCCGTGTTCTACCGCCCGAGCGGTAGTACCACTCCCCTGAGCGGTAGTACTGCTCGTGCGTGTACTGAGCACATAACGGTTGGATTCGGTAGCTCCTATAAAAGGGGGTCTTCTTCCCCATTCAACCTTATCCTTTGAGCTCGTGTTCTTACCCCATTGTTGACCTTCTTCGAGCTTGCTAACTCTCAATCCCTCCATGGATTCTTGCTAGTTTTTGAGGGAAAAGAGAGAGGAGATCTAGATCCATGTTTCCACCAATCACTTTCTCCTCTAGCTGAGGGGAACCCCTTGGATCTAGATCTTGGAGTTCTTGGTGTTCTCCTTCTTGTTCTTCCTCTCATTTTCCTCCCTAGCATTAGTTGCTTCGGTGGGATTTGAGAGAGAAGGACTTGGGCACTCCATGTGCCCTTGCCATTGCATTTGGTGCATCGGTTTGAGTTCTCCACGGTGATACGTGGAAGTTACAAGTTGAGAAGCTTATTACTCTTGGGTGTTTGGTACCCTCGAGCTTGTTCCTCTTGGGTGCTTGGGCGCCCTAGACGGTTGAGGTCACCTCGGAGCCATATTCCATTGTGGTGAAGTTTCGTGGTGTCGTTGGGGAGTTAACCCCAACCTTTGTGGTGTTCGGAGCTCAATCATTGTGGTGTAAAGCTCCGGGCAAGCATCAGGGTCTCTGTCGGTGTCAAAACCGGCGGATCTCGGGTAGGGGTCCCGAACTGTGCGTCTAGGCTGGATGGTAACAGGAGGTAAGGGACACGAAGTTTTACCCAGGTTCGGGCCCTCTTGATGGAGGTAAAACACTACGTCCTGCTTGATTAATATTGATGATATGGGTAGTACAAGAGTAGATCTACCACGAGATCGGAGAGGCTAAACCCTAGAAGCTAGCCTATGGTATGATTGTTGTTCTGTAAGTTGTCCTATGGACTAAAACCCTCCGGTTTATATAGACACCGGAGAAGGTTAGGGTTACATAGAGTCGGTTACAATGGTAGGAGATCTACATATCCGTATCGCCAAGCTTGCCTTCCACGCCAAGGAAAGTCCCTTCCGGACACGGGACGAAGTCTTCAATCTTGTATCTTCATAGTCCAAGAGTCCGGCTGAAGGTATAGTCCGGCCATCCGGACACCCCCTAATCCAGGACTCCCTCAGTAGCCCCCGAACCAGGCTTCAATGACGATGAGTCTGGCGCGCAGATTGTCTTCGGCATTGCAAGGCGGGTTCTCCTCCAAATTCCATGTACCTGTTGAATAAAGTCCGGTTTCTTGTGAATGTTGCGCTCCTTGGCTTCTACACCCAATAATGGCCGTCTCTCACGTGTCAAACGAATATGAAAAGTCTGAGTGTTTTTACATCCACACCCCTAGCCGCGTCAATGAGCCGCCCATTTAAGGGGACGAGGATTTAGATCCAAACCACACCTTCTCCCCTTCGCGAGTGTTCATCAGAGCGCATCCGACAAAGGTCCATTCCACCATGGCCAGCCGTCGCAACTCCTCCTTTCACCCTTCCAGCCCTCAGCTTGGATATTGGGAGAGATGCTCTATCCCGCATAGCGAGCTAGTGACGCTCCAGACCAAGGGATTTCTCCCCCCGGCCTATATGGTCCCGGTTCGAGCCGGTCTTGCCATCTATAATGGCGGAGAGCAAGTGGAGAGTGCCCCTAATCCCTCCAAAGGAGAGCGGGTATGCCTTGTCCCTTATTTAATAAGAGGGCTCGGATTTCCAATCCATCCGTTTCTCCGGGGGCTCCTGGAGTTCTATGGCCTCCAGCTACACAATCTTACGCATGCCTCCGTATTGCATATCGCGGGCTTCGTAGCCCTCTGCGAGTTGTTCTTGGGTGTTGAGGCTCATTTCGGGCTGTGGAAAGAGCTATTCTGCCTTGTGCCCCGTTCTCAGAAGGGTTCAATATATCAAGTGGGCGGAGCCGAAGTGTGGTGCATCGCCGGGACCGGATATCTATCTAGAACCCCGAAGAAGGCGTCCGAGGACTGGCCTTCGGAATGGTTTTACATAGAGGACATCCCGCTACCGGATCCTGTCCGGATCGGCCTCCCTGAGTTCGACAGTGCTCCACTAAAGAAGCGCCTAAGTTGGCGTCCACGGAGCCCTCAGAGGGAAAGTGACAAGGACGTTCGTTACCTGATGGGCCAGATAAGATTGTTAGCTCATTCTGGACTGACCATGATCGGGGTCATGGCTGCATGCATCATGCGAGGGGTGCAGCCGCTACAGTATAGAGGCCACCCCATGTGGGACTTCAACGGGGAGGACGACGCCACCCGCTACGGCCGTAAGGGGCCGGATTCGGCTGCGGCTCTAACAAAGACCTTGTCCGCTTTGTACAAGGGAGAAGAGGAGGAATTTCTCCGCGTCGACCCACAAGGTGGATTTTCTATGTACAATCCCCCGAGCTGGGTAAGTGGTCACATTTACTTGCCCATCCGCTTTATATTCCCACTGTTAAATATTCAGTCTAACGACTTCAACGTAGGAACTGCGCCAGGCTGTTAAGGAAATAAACAGCCCTCCTCCACAACCCGAGGACCCAGGACGGTCCATCGACCCGGCCTCTCAAGAGGATCTGGACTTATCTGTGGAGCTGATTGATGGAGTGTTCCATCAATTGAGCAAGGACAATGCCTTGGTGGCCATTACGGCTGATTACCCAGGGCTAATCCCGGCCTCCCAGGTAACTGAGATCAAAGTCCCAGTACCCTAAATAGGGGTCCGCCCTCTCGTGTTTTCAGTTTCCTGATTACAACCGAGCTTTGCAGGGGAGGTTTTTGAGACGGGAGGCTGAACCTGCGGCGACAAGCCAACGAGGGGTCGCAGGGCCCCGTGGGCAGAAAAGAGGTGCAGTCCGGACCGAGGCGTCAGCGCGAAGGTATGGCGTGCCCCCTTATCCCAGGTGTTATACCTGCAAGGCATATTAACACTCGTGCTCTCTTCAGGACAAAGAGACCTTGCCGGACTATATCCGGAGAGGCTGCCAATCGTGCCTCCACCAGCCAGGCTCCAAAGCCTGGTCTGGAGGCGGAGGCGAACACAAGGCGCGCACCGGACGCTCCTCCGACGGAGGATGTGGACAGGTTGTCTGCCAGCCATTTTGAGGTGGAGAGTTCCATGAACCACAGGCGTCGCCGGACAATTCTTCGTGACGCTTGTTTATCCCAAGAGGCATCAGATGCCTTCAATTCGGGAGGTGCGTACCTCTGTGCCGCTCAAAATGGTCTAGCCAGAGCCACGGAGCAATATGTAAAAGACATACGGGTAAGAAAATTTTGGTAATTATATATATATATATATACCAGTAGCCCCCGAGACTTGAAACAGTTAGAATAACTGATTTAAGGATCACTTGTTATGCAGGTTCTTACAGAAAAGAATTCCCTACTGTCCCAGGAGCTGGAAGAGTGCAAAGCCCAACTTGAGGCCGCACTAGCCGCGGCAGGGGAGCCCAAGGAGACCCCCTCTGGTAATATACACTTCGAAAGATAAGTATTTTGCGAAGCACGGCATGGATGCGAATCTGACAAATGAAATTGCAGATGGCGCCGGATTGAATCCGGAAAGGCAACACCTCTTACGCCAGCTGGAGGCTGGTGAGAAGGTGCTGACAAAGGTGAGGCGGGAGAAGAATGATCTCCAAGATGCCAACACCAAGCTGGGCGTCGACCTGAAAGATGTTCGTGCCCAGCTGTCAGACTCCGTTAAGGAGAATCAGCGGCTTCGGCGCGACATATTTAGTAAGTGCTTGAACGAACCTTTGAAAAAAAGTTCGGCGGGGAAGTCGACTAGCAGAGTAATGTCTGTAGGTGCCGGTTCTACGGGTGACCTTCTTCCCGAGCTCTCGCAACTGCTCGAGCGAGTTCGGTAGGCGATGCAAGGCGTCGCCCAGGCCCTGTGGCCATCCATCTCCATGCCCGAAGGTCTTGGAGAGCTTGCGGAGAAGCTAAAGGGAGCACTGCGGCGCTTCCGATTGTGGAAGATATCGGCCTGCCGTCAAGGCGCTAGGGAGGCCTGGGCCATGGTGAAGACGCGGTACACAAAGGCTGACCCCAACCACATGGCTGAGGTCGGTCCCGTGGGGCCCGATGGGAAGGAGATTCCTGTAAGCTTAGTATACGGCCAAGTAGAATTGGCCGCAAAGTATTCCCAGCAGGATTGTAAATTAGACAGCCTGTTAGATGGTATTGAAGAGGAATACAATCATTCAAAATGACTATGTAATTTAATTGACATTTATAATGCCTTCTAGCCGGATTGTAGATCGTTTGTCATGGCCGACCTTTTCGCTTCAGCCTCGGGACCTGATGGTCCGGAGTGTGTCCGAATTCCCATGCGGTTATATAAGAACCGGGGAATGCATGGAGACCAGGCATAGGGGTCATTAGTGCGTGAACAGACAAGTGCCCGACTAGTTATGTTATATTACATGGTTAGTAAGAAACATCTTCCAGGGAGAATAGTTCCGTTAGGGGTTCCTTTCCCTGGGAGGCATGCCCTAAAGTGCATGCCCATTCTGCGAAAAAGACGCGGGAAAAAGCATCTGGGGGCACATAAATAAATAAGTGAAAAGATCATCTTTTAGGTCACCGACCGAATATTCCCTTAAGAACGCTAGCTTTCGGCTTCACCGAGTCTGAGGTACACATCCGGCTGATCCGGCAGTAACAATCGCAGAGGTGCTCCCTTTACCGCCTAGCCGAATAATCGGGAACATAGGGGTAAGCACAGGAGCCAGGCAACCCAGCTTGGCCAAAACTTAAGTCATATCGATGCATATAATGGTGAAATAAAAGGTACATGCGGAAGTGTAACACATGTGTTGGGCATGAAGCCCGTATAAATAAGCTTCTGTTAAAAGAAGCCCCCAGGTTTAATGAGTGTGAATAGCACGTCAGTTGATGAGCCTTTAAAGGCTATAAGAGAAAGGAAGGGGAGAAGGAGAGAAATGTAAGACAGATAGTATATAAAAAATGGACAGAGGAAGGAGACGAACACAGAGTCCGGCGCTAGGCATAGAATCTTCGGAGACGGGTTGCGTTCCTTGGGTTCGGCTCGAGTCGGTTATCCAATGCATCTCGCAGGCGGTACGCTCCACCAGTCAGGACTTGGTCAATTATGAAGGGACCTTCCCACTTGGGCTTGAGTTTGTCCTTTTTCTTGTCCGGCAGGCGTAGAACTAATTTGCCAACGTTGTAATTTTTGGCCCGTACTTCTCTGCTTTGGTATCTTCGAGCCTGCTGTTGATAGAATGCGGAACGGGCTTTTGCCATGTCGCGCTCCTCCTCCAATGCATCCAAACTGTCCTGCTGATCGAGCTCGGCTTCTTCTTTCTTCGTGCATGCGCACTCGAGGTGAGTCATGAATTATGTCGCAAGGCAAAACTGCCTCTGCGCCGTACACCATAAAGAATGGTGTGTATCCGGTGGTGCGATTCAGCGTGGTCCCCAGCCCCCAGAGTACGGAATCGAGCTCCTCTACCTAGTGCGTGTTAGATTCCTTGAGGGACCGCACTAATCTGGGTTTGATGCCGCTCATGATAAGACCATTTGCACGTTCGACCTGGCCGTTAGTTTGTGGGTGATAGACGGAAGCATAATCGAGCTTGATGCCCATGTTTTTGCACCAGAGTTTTACCTCGTCGGCCGTAAAGTTCGTGCCGTTATAAGTGATGATGCCGTGGGGGACGCCGTAATGGTGTACAACCCCGGATATAAAGTCTATCACCGGTCCGGATTCGGCCGTCTTAAGAGGCTTGGCTTCTATCCATTTGGTGAACTTATCCACCATGACCAGTAAGTATTTTTGCTTGTGGGTTCCGCCTTTAAGGGGTCGAACCATGTCCAGCCCCCGGACCGTGAAGGTCCAAGTGATGGGGATAGTTTGGAGGGCGGTGGGTGGCATATGGCTTTGGTTTGCAAAGAGCTGGCAACCGGTGCATCGTTGGACTAAGTCTTGGGCGTCTGCCCGGGCCGTCGGCCAATAAAAGCCTGTACGGAAGGCCTTGCTTACAAGGGACCAAGCTGCAGCGTGATGACCACCGAGTCCGGCATGAATTTCAGCCAGGAGGTTCCGCCCTTCCTCTTCGGAGATGCACCTTTGAAGGACCCCGATAGTGCTTTTCTTATAAAGCTCTCCCTCGTGGACTTTGTAGGCTTTGGATCGCCGCACTATGCAGCGTGCCGCATTTTGGTCCTCGGGGAGTTCTTGCCTAGTAAGGTAGGCGAGGAATGGTTCTGTCCATGGGGCAATGACGGCCATTATTACGTGGGCTGAAGGTGTTATTTCATTGGCACAACCTCCGATTGTGTCAGAATGTTCGGTGTCGGGCAGTGCGGTTGGGTTCGGGCTGTTATTGTTCGGCTCCCCTTCCCATACTACGGATGGCTTGAACAGCCTTTCCAAGAAGATGTTGGGGGGGACTACATCGCGTTTTGCGCTGATGCGTGCCAGGACATCTGCCGCCTGATTATTTTCCCGGGCTATATGGTGAAATTCAAGCCCTTCGAACCGAGCTGACATTTTTAGGACGGCGTTGTGGTAAGCTGCCATTTTTGGATCCTTGGCATCGAAGTCTCCATTTATTTGGGATATTGCGAGGTTCGAGTCCCCGCGCACCTCTAGGCATTGAATGCCCATGGATACTGCCATCCGGAGACCATGTAAAAGGGCCTCATATTCGGCTGCATTGTTGGAGTCTGTGTACATAATCTGGAGTACGTGTTGAACTATGTCTCTTGTGGGGGACGTCAAAACGACGCCAGCCCCTAGTCCAGCCAAAATCTTGGAGCCGTCGAAATGCATGATCCAATTTGAATATGTGTCGTACTCTTTAGGGAGTTCGGCCTCCGTCCATTCTGCGACGAAGTCGGCTAAAACTTGCGACTTGATGGCTCGCCGTGGCTTATAAGTTATGTCGAACGGGAGGAGCTCAATGGCCCATTTTACAATCCGGCCCGTTGCGTCACGGTTGTTTATAATATCGTTAAGTGGTACTTCCGAGGCTACTGTTATTGAACACTCTTGAAAGTAGTGTCATAGCTTCCGGGATGCCATGAATGTCGCGTACGCAATCTTTTGATAATGCGGGTACCGTGATTTGCACAGAGTGAGGACAGTGGACACATAATAGACCAGCTTTTGGAGGGGGAACTTGTGTCCGTCCGTTTCTCGTTCGACGACGAGCACTACGCTTACAACCTGATGTGTTGCTACAATGTACAATAGCATTGGTTCGCCAATGTTTGGCGCGGCCAGGACTGGATTTTTTGCCAATATGGCTTTTATTTCGTCGAGTCCGGCCGTGGCTGCATCCGTCCATTCGAAGTGTTCGGTGCGCCGAAGGAGGCGGTAAAGGGGTAGGGCCTTTTCTCCCAAGCGGGAGATAAAGCGGCTTAGAGCCGCCACGCATCCGGTTAACTTTTGTATTTGTTTGAGGTCCTTTGGGATATCCAATTGTGACAGAGCTCGGATCTTGGCTGGATTTGCTTCAATTCCTCTACCGGATACAATGAAGCCCAAGAGCTTTCCGGCTGAGACGCCGAAAACGCATTTTTCCGGATTGAGCTTGATGTCGTATGTTCGAAGGTTATCAAATGTGAGCCTCAAGTCGTCTACTAGAGATTCGACATGTCTTGTTTTGACGACCACATCATCTACATATGCCTCCACTGTTTGCCGATCTGGTTTGCCAGACATGTCTGAATCATGCGCTGATATGTTGCGCCGGTGTTTTTGAGCCCGAAGGGCATTGTGTTGAAGCAGAATGGGCCGTATGGTGTGATAAATGCCGTTGTGGCTTGGTCTGATTCTGCCATCTTGTTTGATGGTAGCCGGAATATGCGTCTAGGAAACACAATGAATCGTATCCTGCGGTAGCGTCAATAATTTGATCGATGCGGGGGAGGGGGAAGGGATCCTTTGGGCAAGCCTTGTTAAGGTCTTTAAAATCAACGCACATGCGCCAGGATTTGTCCTTCTTTGGTACCATCACCAGGTTTGCTAGTCAGTCCGGATGTTTTATATCTCTGATGAATCTGGCCTCCAATAGCTTTGCTAGCTCCTCTCCCATGGCCTGTCTCTTAGGTTCGGAAAAACGCCGAAGAGCTTGTTTGACAGGTTTGAATCCTTTTAGGATATTTAAGCTATGCTCGGCCAGCCTGCGTGGGATTCCTGGCATGTCTGAAGGGTGCCACGCGAAAATGTCCCAGTTCTCTCGTAGGAACTCTCACAGTGTGGCGTCTACATCAGGGTTTAACTGTGCCCCGATGGAAGCTGTTTTATTGGGGTCCGTTGGATGGACCTGGAATTTGACTATTTCGTCCGTCGGTTCAAAGGAGGTGGACTTGGATCTTTTGTCGAGTACCACATCGTCCCTATTCACCATGGAGCGCAGCGCAGTTAGTTCCTCAGCCGCTAGGGCTTCAGATAGTGCCTCGAGGGCCAGTGCGGCTGTCTTGTTTTCGGCACGGAGTGCTATGTCCGGATCACTAGCGAGAGTGATGATCCCGTTAGGCCCGGGCATCTTGAGCTTCATGTACCCGTAATGGGGTATTGCTTGGAAGATTGTAAACGCTTCCCGCCCTAGCAGAGCGTGATAACCGCTGCTAAACGGAGCCACATGGAACGTGACCGCTTCGGACCTGTAATTTTCCGGCGTGCCGAACACCACATCTAGTGTGATTTTTCCTGTACAGCGCGCTTCCCGACTGGGGATTATTCCTCTAAAGGTTGTGCTGCTTCGCTCAATGCGGTTCCAGTCTATTTCCATTTTTTGAAGGGTTTCCTCATAAATGAGGTTCAATCCTCTGCCGCCGTCCATGAGTACCTTGGTAAGACGAAAGCCGTCCACTATTGGACTGAGGACCAATGCGGCTGGTGCTCGGGCTGTTCGGAATTTAGGTTCATCACTGGCGTTAAAGGTAATAGCCGTGTCACTCCATGGGTTTATTGTTGCTACTTGGTAGACTTCGGCAAGGCTGCGGAGTGTCCTTTTTCGCATATTATTTGATGCGAAAGTCTCGAAGACTATTAATACCGTATTGGTGTCTCTGGGTGGCTTTCTGTGGCCTCCGGAATTAGGAGATCTTCGCCAATTTTGGCCACCTGCCAGAGTATCCAACATGCTCTAAGGCTGTGAGTTGGTGTGGCGTCCTCTGTACTGTGAATTTTACAGGGTCCATTAAGCCATCCTTCCAGTACGGTTCCATGCCCTGTAAAGGGTTTTTGCTTTTTGGTGTTTGACCCGGGTGTCTGGCGATGATGCACTCTTTTATTTCGGACTGGGTTTGTATTCAGGGCCGGATCGTCCCAAAATTTTATTTCGGTTTTCCAGGCACTTTCCATCACACAGTACTTTCGTACAATGGACGCCAAGTCAGTGAAGCATGTAATATCACGGCGACTTATGGCGTTGAGGATTCCCTTGTCCGTGCAATTATTGCAGAAGATTGAGATTGCGTCTTCCTCGCGGCAGTCCCTTATCCTGTTCCTAACCAGGAGGAATCTGGCCCAGTAATGATGTACTGTTTCTGCGGGCTCTTGCCTGATTTGGGATAGATCGCTTATGTTCGGGTGGGTGGGTGGAATTAAATCCGAAGCCTCACCCAATCTGAGGCTCAGAGGCCGAGGAATTTCCAAACTCGAAAATTTGGATTCCTGGATGTTGTCCAATGAATCGAGCCCGTCGCCTGGCTCTAAGTTCAGGTCTTGAGTGATATCCTCCCCTCCGGGGGTATCCGGCTTGGAGGGATCGGGAATCCGGACGTAGCTAGTCCTTAATATAGATGAAGAGTCGCCGCACTGTCCCTCTACCACGGCAACATGATGGGTGACTTGGGGAGAGTTAATCTCTCTCAGATCGGGTTTAGGCCCAATCTGGTCGTAATTCGAAGCGACTCCCAGGGCGGCGATGCGATCCAAGAGCTCGTTTATGGAGGAGAGCTCCATTGGATCTAACTGCTCGGCAAGTTCCGAGCTAACATGAAGATTGTTTTCGATGGCTCGAGAGGTCATCGTCGGCACAGAAGCCGAACAGGCGGTCATAAGAAAACCACCTAGCCGGAGGGTTTGCCCGACAGCCAAAGCTCCCTTAGCAACGGTGCCGTCTTTAAAGACGGGGCGAGGCATCCTTCCTGATGGCGACGACACAGAGGAACTCTCAATGAAAGCACCAATGTCGGTGTCAAAACCGGCGGATCTCGAGTAGGGGGTCCCGAACTGTGCGTGTAGGCCGGATGGTAACAGGAGGCAAGGGACACGAAGTTTTACCTAGGTTCGCGCCCTCTTGATGGAGGTAAAACCCTACGTCCTGCTTGATTAATATTGATGATATGGGTAGTACAAGAGTAGATCTACCACGAGATCGAAGAGGCTAAACCCTAGAAGCTAGCCTATGGTATGATTATTGTTCTGTATGTTGTCCTACGGACTAAAACCCTCTGGTTTATATAGACACCGGAGAGGGTTAGGGTTACATAGAGTCGGTTACAATGGTAGGAGATCTACATATCCGTATCGCCAAGCTTGCCTTCCACGCCAAGGAAAGTCCCTTCCGGACACGGGACAAAGTCTTCAATCTTGTATCTTCATAGTCCAAGAGTCCGGCTGAAGGTATAGTCCGGCGGACACCCCCTAATCCAGGACTCCCTCAGTCTCCAATTAGGTTGTGGAGATTGCCTCGAGCAATTTGACGGGTTCCGGTGACCGCCCTCAAGGGTTGCCAAAGTGTACGGGTTCGGTAACCGCCCCAAGGGTTGCCATTTGTATGGGTTCGGTGACCGCCCTCAAGGGTCCCTTAGTGGAATCACGTCATCTTGCATTGTGCGAGGGCGTGAGGAGATTACGGTGGCCCTAGTGGCTTCTTGGGGAGCATTGTGCCTCCACACTGCTCCAAACGGAGATTAGCATCAGCAAGGGTGTGAACTTCGGGATACATCGTCATCTCCGCGTGTCTCGGTTATCTCTTACCCGAGCCCTTTACTTATGCACTTTACTTTGAGATAGCTATATTGTTCTTTGTCATATATCTTGCTATCACATAGTTGCTTATATTGCTTAGCATAAGTTGTTGGTGCACATAGGTGAGCCTAGTTGTTGTAGGTTTTATGTTTGACAAATTAACCGCTAGGTTTATTCCGCATTTGTTCAAGCCTAAACCATAATTATTTTAAAGCGCCTATTCACCCCCCCTCTAGGGGACATCCACGATCTTTCAGGGTTGGCACACGTTCTCGTCGTGATTCTCCGGCAGAACTTTGCGGCACTCTTTGAGGTCCTATGTGTTGGTTGAATAGATGAATTTGAGATTGTGTGATGCATATCGTATAACCATACCCACGGATACTTGAGGTGACATTGGAGTATCTAGGTGACATTAGGGTTTTGGTTGATTTGTGTCTTAAGGTGTTATTCTAGTACGAACTCTAGGGCTGTTTGTGACACTTATAGGAATAGCCCAACGGATTGATTGGAAAGAATAACTTTGAGGTGGTTTCGTACCCTACCATAATCTCTTCGTTCGCTCTCCGCTATTAGTGACTTTGGAGTGACTCTTTATTGCATGTTGAGGGATAGTTATGTGATCCAATTATGTTAGTATTGTTGAGGGAACTTACACTAGCGAAAGTATGAACCCTAGGCCTTGTTTCCTAGCATTGCAATACCATTTACGCTCACTTTTATCATTAGTTACCTTGCTGTTTTTATAATTTCATATTACAAATTCTCATATCTATCATCCATATACCACTTGTATCACCATCTCTTCGCCGAACTAGTGCACCTATACAATTTACCATTGTATTGGGTGTGTTGGGGACACAAGAGACTCTTTGTTATTTGGTTGCAGGGTTGCTTGAGAGAGACCATCTTCATCCTATGCCTCCTACGGATTGATAAACCTTAGGTCATCCACTTGAGGGAAATTTGCTACTGTCCTACAAACCTCTGCACTTGGAGGCCCAACAACGTCTACAAGAAGAAGGTTGTGTAGTAGACATCAAGCTCTTTTCTGGCACTGTTGCCAGGGAGGTGAGTGCTTGAAGGTATATCTTTAGATCTTGCAATCGAGTCTTTTAGTTTCTTGTTTTATCACTAGTTTAGTTTATAAAAGAAAACTATAAAAATGGAATTGAGTTTGTCTCATACACTTCACCTTTTTAATCTTTCGTGAGTATGATGGAAAGGATAATTGTGCTCAAGTGCTAGAAGAAGAAATCTATAAAATGTTTGGCACTAAATCTTTGAATGATGAGCATGATTGCAATGTTGTTAGTACGAATTCTTTGAATATCCATGATACTAATGATGATTGCACTAGTTATGATGAAAATGTCTCCTATAAACATGTCAATTTTTGTGGAGTACATTGGGTTTCTAAGTACACATCAAATAGGGAAGATAGATATTGCAAGAGGCATAAGTACTTAGAAACTAAATTGTTGCAAGAAGAGCTAAATGAATGTGCTGAAAATTTAAATTATATTGGCCATGCTTGTGAGCTTTGCAATGAACATGATCATTTCAATACCCAATGCAAATTGTTTCATGATCGTATCGTGTCCAAAAATTGTGATGACTTGATTTCCCTTACACATTATAATGAACTTAGTTTGCTTATGGGTTACGAAGAAATGAAACATATAACTAAGCATCTTCCAAAATTTGCCCGTTATAAACTTCTTGATTTTGATCTAGAGGAAATTTATATGTATTGTGCGGTGAATTGCATTGAAAATCCTTATATTTCCAATTACATAAAGAAAATAAAACAAATAGAAGATGAATAGAATACTAATGAAAGGGAAGAGACTTCAGAATATCCTCCTATTATTTCTTATGATGAATCAGGTAACGAGGAGGAGCCTCCTATTCAACCAATCTCATTAATAAGGAGCTCCAAAAAAAGGATTGAACCCACACATGATGTGGTGAAGAAGAAGAAAAGAAAAAGGAAGAGAGGTAAAAATATATCTCTCCCAAATAGTGCTGCTCCTATTACTATTGTGCCTCATGAAAATATAATTATGGAAGATAATGATACTTCTTATGATCTTGAAAATCTTTTTGGCACTTGCTTGGAAGAATATGATAATTGCTATACTATTGGTGCTATCCATACTATTAATGATGAGAGTGATTATGCTTATAATATGAAAAGGCCCAAGCTTAGGGATGCTATGTTTGATGAAGATGATGTTTTTGAGAATATATTTGCTGCAATTAATGTTTGTCCCAAGCTTGGGGATGCTATGTTTAATGAAGATGATATTTTTAGTCTCCCAAGTTTTGATATGCAAATTTACAATGATGATAGCATGCCTCCTACCTATGATGATTATTATGATGATACTTATGCTATAAAAAGTAGTGATTATATTTATAAAACTTGTCATGATTATGATTACCCCTTCTCTGAACATTACTCTTTTAATGTGGAAACAATTTATAGTATTCGAGTTTCCTATGATACTCCCACTATTCCGAATGAGAAGAATTTTGCCTATGTGGAGAGTAGTAAATTTTCTATGCTTGTAGATCATGAAAAGAATGCTTTAGGTGCTGTTTATGTTGTTAAATTCATTCATGATGCTACTGAAAATTATTATGAGGGAGGAACATATGCTTGTAGGAATTGCAATAATATCAAGTTTCCTCTCTATGTGCTTAAAGTTTTGAAGTTTTGCTTGCATTACCTTCCTATGCAAGTTGATTCTTGTTCCCATAAGTTGTTTGCTCACAAAATCCCTATGCATAGGAAGTGGGTTAGACTTAAATGTGCTAGTCATATTCTTCATGATGCTCTCTCTATATTTCAATTCTTATCTTTTATGTGAGCATCATTGTCATTATCATGCCTAGCTAGGGGCGTTAAACGATAGCGCTTGTTGGGAGGCAACCCAATTTTATTTTAGTTACTTGCTTTTTGTTCCTGTTTAGTAATAAATAATTCATCTAGCCTCTGTTTAGATGTGGTTTTATGCTTTTTTATTAGTGTTTGTGCCAAGTAGAACCTTTGGGAAGACTTGGGGGAAGTCCTTATGATCATGCTGTAAAAAAACAGAAACTTTAGCGCTCACGAGAATTGCTGCCATTTTTATTTGTAGAGTCATATTTAGTTAATTATTTTTGCATATGATTAATAGATAAATTCCTCAGATACATCAATTTATTTGAGAATTTTATGAGTTCCAGAAGTATACGTTTCATCCAGATTACTACAGACTGTTCTGTTTTTGACAGATTCTGTTTTTCATGTGTTGTTTACTTATTTTGATGAATCTATGGCTGGTAAAATAGTTTATAAACCATAGAGAAGTTTGAATACAGTAGGTTTAACACCAATATAAATAAATAATGAGTTAATTACAGTACCTTGAAGTGGTGATTTATTTTCTTATACTAACGGAGCTTACGAGTTTTCTGTTAAGTTTTGTGTTGTGAAGTTTTCAAGTTTTGGGTAAGGATTCGATGGACTATGGAATAAGGAGTGGCAAGAGCCTAATCTTGGGGATTCCCAAGGCACACCAAGGTAATATTCAAGGATATTCAAGAGCCAAAGCTTGGTGATGCCCCGGAAGGCATCCCCTCTTTCGTCTTCGTTCATCGGTAACTTTACTTGGAGCTATATTTTTATTCACCACATGATATGTGTTTTGCTTGGAGCGTCAATTTATTTTGTTAGGATTTGCTTGTTGTTATTTAGAACAGTGTTTTGCATCTTTTATTCTAATAAAAGTGGCATTGATAGCCTTTACTATGCCTATGCTACAAGTATACATGTTGCTGTTTGAAAACAGAAAGTTTACCGCTGTTGCAATAATTCCCTAGAAAAGTCAGAATGTGATAAAATGTTGAAACCTTTTGCATATTAAGCTCTGATAAATTTAATACAGTGGTAATTTTCTTTCATAATTTTTGGAGCTAGGGAAGTATGGATGTTGCAGCATTCTTTACAGACCATCCTGTTTAGGCAGATTGCTGTTATGTTTGCATTGTTTGCATATGTTTGCTTCTTTAATGATTCTATTTGAGGATATGACTATTAAATATGCATAGGCATTTAGTATGCAATGTTGAATAATAATTTTAGTAATTTGCTACAGTAGAGTATGGTAAGGTTTTTGCAATGGTTTATACTAACTCATCTCACAAGTCCTTGTTGAGTTTTGTGTGGATGAAGCTTTTGAGATTTAGGGAGACCGTGATATGAGAGGAATTAAGGAGACACAAAAGCTCAAGATTGGGGATGCCCAAGGCACCCCAAGATAATATTTCAAAGTCTCAACCGTCTAAGCTTGGGGATGCCCCGGTTGGCATCCCACCTTTCTTCTTCAACAACTATCGGTTAGTATCGGTTGATCCTAAGTTTTTGCTTCTTCACATAATGTTTGCTATTTTTAGAATGCCATCTCATTTTGCTTTGCTTGTTGTTTGAATAAAATACCAAGATCTGAAATTATTAAATGATTAGAGAGTCTTCACATAGCTGCATAATTATTCGACTACTCATTGATCTTCACTTATATCTTTCGGAGTAGTTTGTCATTTACTCTAGTGTTTCACTTATATCTTTTAGAGCATGGTGGTAGCTTTACTTTGAAGAAATACATGAACTCTCATGCTTCACTTATATTATTTTGAGAGTCTTAAATAGCATGGTAATTTGCTTAAAATCCTAATATGCTAAGTATTCAAGAATAATAAAATTCTCTTATGAGTGTGTTGAATACTATGAGAAGTTTGATACTTGATAATTGTTTTGAGATATGGAGATGGTGATATTAGAGTCATGCTAGTTGAGTGGTTATGAATTTGAGAAATACTTGTGTTGAAGTTTTTGATTCCCGTAGCATGCACGTATGGTGAACCGTTATGTGATGAAGTCGGTGCATGATTTATTTATTGATTGTCTTCCTTATGAGTGGCAGTCGGGGACGAGCGATGGTCTTTTCCTACCAATCTATCCCCCTAGGAGCATGCGCAGTACTTTGTTTCGATAACTAATAGATTTTTGCAATAAGTATGTGAGTTCTTTATGACTAATGTTGAGTCCATGGATTATACGCACTCTCACCCTTCCACCATTGCTAGCCTCTCTAATACCGCGCACCTTTCGCCGGTATCATAAACCCACCATATACCTTCCTCAAAACAGCCACCATACCTACCTATTATGGCATTTCCATAGCCATTCGCCATGCAACTTTCCACTGTTCCGTTTATTATGACACACTCCATCATTGTCATATTGCTATGCATAATCATGTAGTTGACATTGTCTTTGTGGCAAAGCCACCGTTCATAATTCTTTCATACATGTCACTCATGCATCATTGCACAACCCGGTACACCGCTGGAGGCATTCATATAGAGTCATATCTTGTTCTAAGAATCGAGTTGTAATTCTTGAGTTGTAAGTAAATAAAAGTGTGATGATCATCATTATTAGAGCATTGTCCCAGTGAGGAAAGGATGATGGAGACTATGATTCCCCCACAAGTCGGGATGAGGTTCCGGACGAAAAAAATAAATAAAAGAGGCCAAAGAAGCCCAAATAAAAAAAAGAGGCCATAAAAAAGAAAAAGGCCCAAATAAAAAGATAATTAAAAAATGAGAGAAAAAGATAGAAGGGACAATGCTACTATCCTTTTACCACACTTGTGCTTCAAAGTAGCACCATGATCTTCATGATAGAGAGACGCCTATGTTGTCACTTTCATATACTAGTGGGAATCTTTCATTATAGAACTTAGCTTGTATATTCCAATGATGGGCTTCCTCAAAATGCCCTAGGTCTTCGTGAGCAAGCAAGTTGTATGCACACCCATTTAGTTTCTTTTGAGCTTTCATAAATTTATAGCTCTAGTGCATCTGTTGCATGGCAATCCCTACTCCACATTGATATCTATCTATGGGCATCTCCATAGCCCGTTGATACGCCTAGTCGATGTGAGACTATCTTCTCCCTTTTTGTCTTCTCCACAACCACCATTCTATTCCACCTATAGTGCTATGTCCATGGCTCACGCTCATGTATTGCGTGAATATTGAAAAAGTTTGAGAACGTCAAAAGTATGAAACAATTGCTTGGCTTGTCATCGGGGTTGTGCATGATTTAAATATTTCGTGTGGTGAAGATAGAGCATAGCCAGACTATATGATTTTGTAGGGATAACTTTCTTTGGCCATGTTATTTTGAGAAGACATGATTGCTTAGTTAGTATGCTTGAAGTATCATTATTTCTATGTCAATATGAACTTTTGTCTTGAATCTTATGGATCTGAATATTCATACCACAATTAAGAAGAATTACATTGAAATGATGCCAAGTAGCACTCCGCATCAAAAATTCTGTTTTTACCATTTACCTACTCGAGGACAAGCAGGAATTAAGCTTGGGGATGCTGATATGTCTCCAACGTATCTATAATTTTTGATTGCTCCATGCTATATTATCTACTGTTTTGGATGTTTATGGGCTTTATTATACACTTTTATATCATTTTTTGGGACTAACCTATTAACCCAGAGCCCAGTGCCAGTTTCTGTTTTACCTTGTTTTAGGGTTTCGAAGAAAAGGAAAACCAAACAGAGTCCAATTGACCTGAAACTTCACAGAACTCATTTTTGGAAGGAAATAAGCCCAGAAGACTTGGAGTGCATGCCAGGGACTTACGAGGAGGCCACGAGGCAGGGGGCGCGCCCTCCACCCTCGTGGGCCCCTCGTGGCTCCCCTGACATACTTCTTCCGCCTATATATCTCCATATACCCTAAAAACATCCGAGAACACGATAGATCGGGAGTTCCATCGCCAGAAGCCTCCGTAGCCACCGAAAACCAATCTAGACCCGTTCCGGCACCCTGCCGGAGGGGGAAATCCTTCTTCGGTGGCCATCTTCATCATCCCGGTGCTCTCCATGACGAGGAGGGAGTAGTTCTCCCTAGGGGTTGAGGGTATGTACCAGTAGCTATGTGTTTGATCTCTCTCTCTCTCGTGTTCTTGAGATGATATGATCTTGATGTATCGCGAGCTTTGCTATTATATTTGGATCCTATGATGTTTCTCCCCCCTCTACTCTCTTGTAATGAATTTAGTTTCCCCTTTGAAGTAATCTTATCGGATTGAGTCTTTATAGATTTGAGAACACTTGATGTATGTCTTGCCATGCGTATCTATGGTGACAATGGGATATCACGTGATTCACTTGATGTACGTTTTGGTGATCAACTTGCGGGTTCCGCCCATGAACATATGCATAGGGGTTGGCACACGTTCACGTCGTGATTCTCCGGTAGAACTTTGGGGCACTCTTTGAGGTTCTATGTGTTGGTTGAATAGATGAATCTGAGATTGTGTGATGCATATCATATAACCATACCCATGGATACTTGAGGTGACATTGGAGTATCTAGGTGACATTAGGGTTTTGGTTGATCTGTGTCTTAAGGTGTTATTCTAGTACGAACTCTAGGGCTGTTTGTGGCACTTATAGGAATAGCCCAACAGATTGATTGGAAAGAATAACTTCGAGGTGGTTTCATACCCTACCATAATCTCTTCGTTCGTTCTCCGCTATTAGTGACTTTGGAGTGACTCTTTATTGCATGTTGAGGGATAGTTATGTGATCCAATTATGTTAGTATTGTTGAGGGAACTTACACTAGCGAAAGTATGAACCCTAGGCCTTGTTTCCTAGCATTGCAATACCGTTTACGCTCACTTTTATCATTAGTTACCTTGCTGTTTTTATAATTTCATATTACAAATTCTCATATCTATCATCCATATACCACTTGTATCACCATCTCTTCGCCGAACTAGTGCACCTATACAATTTACCATTGTATTGGGTGTGTTGGGGACACAAGAGACTCTTTGTTATTTGGTTGCAGGGTTGCTTGAGAGAGACCATCTTCATCCTATGCCTCCTACGGATTGATAAACCTTAGGCCATCCACTTGAGGGAAATTTGCTACTGTCCTACAAACTTCTGCACTTGGAGGCCCAACAACGTCTACAAGAAGAAGGTTGTGTAGTAGACATCATGCCCACCCGCACCAGGCGCGCCCTCCACCCTCGTGGGCCCCTTGTTGCTCCACCGACGTACTCCTTCCTCCTATATATATCCATGTACCCCCAAACGATCAGAACAGGAGCCAAAACCCTAATTCCACCGCCGTAACTTTCTGTATCCACGAGATCCCATCTTGGGGCCTGTTCCGGAGCTCCACCGAAGGGGGCATCGATCACGAAGGGCTTCTACATCAACACCATAGCCTCTCCGATGAAGTGTGAGTAGTTCACCTCAGACCTACGGGTCCATAGTTAGTAGCTAGATGGCTTCTTCTCTCTTTTTGGATCTCAATACAATGTTCTCCCCCACTCTTGTGGAGATCTATTCGATGTAATCTTATTTTTGCGGTGTGTTTGTTGAGACCGATGAATTGTGGGTTTATGATCAAGTCTATCTATGAATAATATTTGAATCTTCTCTGAATTCTTTTATGTATGATTGGTTATCTTTGCAAGTCTCTTCGAATTATCAGTTTGGTTTGGCCTACTAGATTGATCTTTCTTGCAATGGGAGAAGTGCTTAGCTTTGGGTTCAATCTTGCAGTGTCCTTTCCCGGTGACAGTAAGGGCAGCAAGGCACGTATTGTATTGTTGCCATCGAGGATAACAAGATGGGGTTTTCTTCATATTGCACGAGTCTATCCCTCTACATCATGTCATCTTGCTTAAGGCGTTACTCTGTTTTTAACTTAATACTCTAGATGCATGCTGGATAGCGGTCGATGAGTGGAGTAATAGTAGTAGATGCATTCAGGAGTCGGTCTACTTGTCTCAGACGTGATGCCTATATATACATGATCATACCTAGATATTCTCATAACTATGCTCAAGTTTGTCAATTGCTCAACAGTAATTTGTTCACCCACCGTAGAATACTTATTCTCTTGAGAGAAGCCACTAGTGAAACCTATGGCCCCCATGTATATCTTCATCATATTGATCTCCTACTACTTAGTTATTTCCTTTGCTATTTACTTTGCCTTTATTTTACTTTGCATCTTTTATCATAAAAATACCAAAAAAATTATCTTATCATATCTATCAGATCTCACTCTCGTAAGTGGCCCTATAGGGATTGACAACCCCTATTTGCGTTGGTTGCGAGGATTTATTTATTTTGTGCAGGTGCGAGGGACTCGCGCGTAGCCTCCTACTAGATTGATACCTTGGTTCTCAAAAACTGAGGGAAATACTTACGCTACTTTGCTGCATCATCCCTTCCTCTTTGGGGAAAACCAACGCAGTGCTCAAGAGGTAGCAAGAAGGATTACTGGCGCCGTTGCCGGGGAGGTTCACGCAAGTCAAGATTTGACTCCCACAACGAGCCATTTCTGGCGCCGTTGCCGGGGAGGTCTACGCAAAAGTCAACATACCAAGTACCCATTACATACCCTTATCACCCGCATTACATTATTTGTCATTTGCCTCTCATTTTCCTCTCCCCCACTTCACCCTTGCCGTTTTATTCGCCCTCTCTCTCTATCCTCCCTCTCTTTCCGCTTGCCTTTCTTCCGCTATGTCTGAATCAAAAAGGGTTGGGGGTTCTCTCCAGAGTTTTAGTACTTTGGACAACCCCTCTATCCTCGCTAAACTTATAAATAAGGATACTATGGAAAAACCTACCGGAGTTATCAATAAGAGTCTTAATAATTTTGATGAAGATGATTCTGGAATTTTTCCTTATTTACTTGATGAATCTTTGAAAGATGCTTGGTATAGACTATTAAGGATCAGAGTTAGCTATGTTCCTCAATATCAAATTGAAGTTTACCTAAAAACCTTTTTTATTGCCCTTCCTTCTTATTTTAAGCATGTCTTAGATTCTATATTTGAAGAAGGTTTCCTTGAAGGGGATGTCGTAGACACTTATGAAAAAATGATAACTATATTTGGGCACCCCATGAATGAGAAAGTTGAATCTACATCTCTTTTGCTCTCTTACCAAAATGAATCTATTAAAGAGATAAAGGTTAGCCTAGATACAAACTTCCATAACATTCTTAATCTTTCTTCAACCATTAATAGCCATGTGCTTTATCAAAATAGAAGGATTAATTCTATAGATAGCAAGTTTGCTCTTTTCTTTCCTAATACCAAAGATGGAAATACCTAGATCTATTCTTGCTTGTTATGCCTAGCTAGGGGCGTTAAACGATAGCGCTTGTTGGGAGGCAACCCAATTTTATTTTTATTCCTTGCTTTTTGATCCTGTTTAGTAATAAATAATTTATCTAGCCTCTGTTTTGGTTGTGTTTAATTAGTGTTTGTGCCAAGTAGAACCATTGGGGAGACTTGGGGAAAGTTTTGTTGAACTTGCTGTAAAAAAACAGAAACTTTAGCGCTCACGAGAACTGCTGTCATTTTTATTTGGAGAGTGCTATTTAGTTAATTATTTTAGCAGATGATTAATAGATAAATTCCTCACGTCCAGCAATTTATTTTAGAATTTTTGGGGTTCCAGATCTTGCGCTAGCTACAGATTACTACAGACTGTTCTGTTTTTGACAGATTCTGTTTTGTGTGTGTTGTTTGCTTATTTTGATGAATCTATGGCTAGTAAAATATTTTATAAACCATAGAGAAGTTGGAATACAGTAGGTGTAACACCAATATAAATAAAGAATGATTTCATTACAGTACCTTGAAGTGGTCTTTTATTTTCTTTCGCTAACGGAGCTCACGAGATTTTCTACTTTAAGTTGTGTTGTGAAGTTTTCAAGTTTTGGGTAAAGATTTGATGGATTATGGAACAAGGAGTGGCAAGAGCCTAAGCTTGGGGATGTCCATGGCACCCCCAAGATAATATAAGGACACCTAAAATCCAAAGCTTGGGGATGCCCCGGAAGGCATCCCCACTTTCGTCTACTTCTATCGATAACTTTACTTGGAGCTATATTTTTTATTTACCACATGATATGTGTTTTGCTTGGAGCGTCTTGTATGATTTGAGTCTTTGCTTGTTAGTTTACCACAATCATCCTTGCTGTACACACCTTTTGAGAGAGCCATTTATGATTTGGAATTTGCTATAATACTCTATGTGCTTCGCTTATATCTTTTGAGTTATATAATTTTGCTTTAGTGCTTCACTTATATCTTTTAGAGCACGGTGGTGGATTTGTTTTATAGAAACCATTGATCTCTCATGCTTCACTTAGATTATTTTGAGAGTCTTAAATAACATGGTAATTTGCTTAAAATCCTAATATGCTTTGTATACAAGATTAATAATAAAACTTTCTTATGAGTGTGTTGAATACTATGATAAGTTTGATACTTGATAATTGTTTTGAGATATAGAGATGGTGATATTAAAGTCATGCTAGTTGATTAGTTGTGAATTTGAGAAATACTTGTGTTGAAGTTTGTGATTCCCGTATCATGCACATATGGTGAACCGTTATGTGATGAAGTCGGAGCATGATTTATTTATTGATTGCCTTCCTTATGAGTGGCGGTCGGGGACGAGCGATGGTCTTTTCCTACCAATCTATCCCCCTAGGAGCATGCGCGTAATATTTTGCTTTGATAACTTGTAGATTTTTGCAATAAGTATATGAGTTTTTTTATGACTAATGTTGAGTCCATGGATTATACGCACTCTCACCCTTCCACCTTTGCTAGCCTCTCTAATACCGCGCACCTTTCGCCGGTATCATACACCCACCATATACCTTCCTCAAAACAGCCACCATACCTACCTATTATGGCATTTCCATAGCCATTCCGAGATATATTGCCATGCAACTTTCCACCGTTCTGTTTATTATGACACACTCCATCATTGTCATATTGCATATCTCGGTACACCGCCGGAGGCATTCACATAGAGTCATATTTTGTTCTAAGTATCAAGTTGTAATTGTTGAGTTGTAAGAAAAATAAAAGTGTGATGATCATCATTATTAGAGCATTGTCCTAGTGAGGAAAGGATGATGGAGACTATGATTCCCCCACAAGTCGGGATGAGACTCCGGACGAAAAATAAAAAGAGGCCAAAGAAGCCCAAATAAAAAAAACAGGCCATAAAAAAAGAGAAAAGACCCAAATAAAAAAATATATGAGATAAAAAGAGAGAAGGGACAATGTTACTATCCTTTTACCACACTTGTGCTTCAAAGTAGCACCATGATCTTCATAGTAGAGAGTCTCTCATGTTATCACTTTCATATACTAGTGGGAATCTTTCATTATAGAACTTGGCTTGTATATTCCAATGATGGGCTTCCTCAAATTGCCCTAGGTCTTCATGAGCAAGCAAGTTGGATGCACACCCACTTAGTTTCTTTTTGAGCTTTCATATACTTATAGCTCTAGTGCATCCGTTGCATGGCAATCCCTACTCACTCACATTGATATCTATTGATGGGCATCTCCATAGCCCGTTGATACGCCTAGTTGATGTGAGACTATCTTCTCCCTTTTTGTCTTCTTCACAACCACCACTCTATTCCACCTATAGTGCTATATCCATGGCTCACGCTCATGTATTGCGTGAAGATTGAAAAAGTTTTGAGAATGTCAAAAGTATGAAACAATTGCTTGGCTTGTCATCGGGGTTGTGCATGATTTAAATATTTTGTGTGGTGAAGATAGAGCATAGCCAGACTATATGATTTTGTAGGGATAACTTTCTTTAGACATGTTATTTTGAGAAGACATAATTGCTTTGTTAGTATGCTTGAAGTATTATTATTTTTATGTCAATATGAACTTTTCTCTTGAATCTTTCGAATCTGAATATTCATACCACAATTAAGAAGAATTACATTAAAATTATGCCAAGTAGCACTCCGCATCAAAAATTCTGTTTTTATCATTTACCTACTCGAGGACGAGCAAGAATTAAGCTTGGGGATGCTTGATACGTCTCCAACGTATCTATAATTTTTTATTGCTCCATGATATGTTATCTACTGTTTTGGACATTATTGGGCTTTATCATCCACTTTTATATTATTTTTGGGACTAACCTATTGACCGGAGGCCCAGCCCAGAATTGTTGTTTTTGCCTGTTTTAGGGTTTCAAAGAAAAGGAATATCAAACGGAGTCCAAACGGAATGAAACCTTCGGGAACGTGATTTTCTCAACGAATAAGACCAGAGAGACTTGGACCCTAGATCAAGAAATAAAATAGGAGGCCACGAGGTAGGGGGCGCGCCCACCCCCACCAGGCATGCCCTCGACCCTCATGGGCCCCCTGTTGCTCCACCGTCGTAGTCCCTCCTCCTATATATATCCATGTACCCCCAAACGATTAGAACAGGAGCCAAAACCATAATTCCACCGCCGTTACTTTCTGTATCCACGAGATCCCATCTTGGGGCCTGTTTCGGAGCTCCGCCGGAGGGGGCATCGATCATGGAGGGCTTCTACATCAACACCATAGCCTCTCCGATGAAGTGTGAGTAGTTCACCTCAGACCTACGGGTCCATAGTTAGTAGCTAGATGGCTTCTTCTCTCTTTTTGGATCTCAATACAATGTTCTCCCCCACTCTTGTGGAGATCTATTAGATGTAATCTTCTTTTTGCGGTGTGTTTATTGAGGTCGATGAATTGTGGGTTTATGATCAAGTCTATCCATGAATAATATTTGAATCTTCTCTGAATTCTTTTATGTATGATTGGTTATCTTTGCAAGTCTCTTCGAATTATCAGTTTGGTTTGGCCTACTAGATTGATCTTTCTTGCAATGGGAGAAGTGCTTAGCTTTGGGTTCAATCTTGCAGTGTCCTTTCCCGGTGACAGTAAGGGCAGCAAGGCACGTATTGTATTGTTGCCATCGAGGATAACAAGATGGGGTTTTCTTCATATTGCACGAGTCTATCCCTCTACATCATGTCATCTTGCTTAAGGCGTTACTCTGTTTTTAACTTAATACTCTAGATGCATGCTGGATAGCGGTCGATGAGTGGAGTAATAGTAGTAGATGCATTCAGGAGTCGGTCTACTTTTCTCAGACGTGATGCCTATATATACATGATCATACCTAGATATTCTCATAACTATGCTCAAGTTTGTCAATTGCTCAACAGTAATTTGTTCACCCACCGTAGAATACTTATTCTCTTGAGAGAAGCCACTAGTGAAACCTATGGCCCCCATGTCTATCTTCATCATATTGATCTCCTACTACTTAGTTATTTCCTTTGCTATTTACTTTGCCTTTATTTTACTTTGCATCTTTTATCATAAAAATACCAAAAATATTATCTTATCATATCTATCAGATCTCACTCTCGTAAGTGGCCCTATAGGGATTGACAACCCCTATTTGCGTTGGTTGCGAGGATTTATTTGTTTTGTGCAGGTGCGAGGGACTCGCGCGTAGCCTCCTACTAGATTGATACCTTGGTTCTCAAAAACTAAGGGAAATACTTACGCTACTTTGCTGCATCATCCCTTCCTCTTTGGGGAAAACCAACGCAGTGCTCAAGAGGTAGCAAGAAGGATTTCTGGCGCCGTTGCCGGGGAGGTTCACGCAAGTCAAGATTTGACTCCCACAACGAGCCATTTCTGGCGCCGTTGCCGGGGAGGTCTACGCAAAAGTCAACATACCAAGTACCCATCACATACCCTTATCACCCGCATTACATTATTTGTCATTTGCCTCTCATTTTCCTCTCCCCCACTTCACCCTTGCCATTTTATTCGCCCTCTCTCTCTATCCTCCCTCTCTTTCCGCTTGCCTTTCTTCTGCTATGTCTGAATCAAAAAGGGTTGGGGGTTCTCTCCAGAGTTTTAGTACTTTGGACAACCCCTCTATCCTCGCTAAACTTATAAATAAGGATACTATGGAAAAACCTACCGGAGTTATCAATAAGAGTCTTAATAATTTTGATGAAGATGATTCTGGAATTTTTCCTTATTTACTTGATGAATCTTTGAAAGATGCTTGGTATAGACTATTAAGGATCAGAGTTAGCTATGTTCCTCAATATCAAATTGAAGTTTACCTAAAAAGCTTTTATATTGCCCTTCCTTCTTATTTTAAGCATGTCTTAGATTCTATATTTGAATAAGGTTTCCTTGAAGGGGATGTCGTAGACACTTATGAAAAAATGAAAACTATATTTGGGCACCCCATGAATGAGAAAGTTGAATCTACATCTCTTTTGCTCTCTTACCAAAATGAATCTATTAAAGAGATAAAGGTTAGCCTAGATACAAACTTCCATAACATTCTTAATCTTTCTTCAACCATTAATAGCCATGTGCTTTATCAAAATAGAAGGATTAATTCTATAGATACCAAGTTTGCTCTTTTCTTTCCTAATACCAAAGATGGCAATACCTAGATCTATTCCTGCTTGTTATGCCTAGCTAGGGGCGTTAAACGATAGCGCTTGTTGGGAGGCAACCCAATTTTATTTTTATTCCTTGCTTTTTGATCCTGTTTAGTAATAAATAATTTATCTAGCCTCTGTTTTGGTTGTGTTTAATTAGTGTTTGTGCCAAGTAGAACCGTTGGGGAGACTTGGGGAAAGTTTTGTTGAACTTGCTGTAAAAAAACAGAAACTTTAGCGCTCACGAGAACTGCTGTCATTTTTATTTGGAGAGTGCTATTTAGTTAATTATTTTAGCAGATGATTAATAGATAAATTCCTCACGTCCAGCAATTTATTTTAGAATTTTTGGGGTTCCAGATCTTGCGCTAGCTACAGATTACTACAGACTGTTCTGTTTTTGACAGATTCTGTTTTGTGTGTGTTGTTTGCTTATTTTGATGAATCTATGGCTAGTAAAATATTTTATAAACCATAGAGAAGTTGGAATACAGTAGGTATAACACCAATATAAATAAAGAATGAGTTCATTACAGTACCTTGAAGTGGTCTTTTATTTTCTTTCGCTAACGGAGCTCACGAGATTTTCTACTTTAAGTTGTGTTGTCAAGTTTTCAAGTTTTGGGTAAAGATTTGATGGATTATGGAATAAGGAGTGGCAAGAGCCTAAGCTTGGGGATGCCCATGGCACCCCCAAGATAATATAAGGACACCTAAAATCCAAAGCTTGGGGATGCCCCGGAAGGCATCCCCACTTTCGTCTACTTCTATCGATAACTTTACTTGGAGCTATATTTTTTATTTACCACATGATATGTGTTTTGCTTGGAGCGTCTTGTATGATTTGAGTCTTTGCTTGTTAGTTTACCACAATCATCCTTGTTGTACACACCTTTTGAGAGAGCCATTTATGATTTGGAATTTGCTATAATACTCTATGTGCTTCGCTTATATCTTTTGAGTTATATAATTTTGCTTTAGTGCTTCACTTATATGTTTTAGAGCACGGTGGTGGATTTGTTTTATAGAAACTATTGATCTCTCATGCTTCACTTAGATTATTTTAAGAGACTTAAATAACATGGTAATTTGCTTAAGATCCTAATATGCTTTGTATACAAGATTAATAATAAAACTTTCTTATGAGTGTGTTGAATACTATGATAAGTTTGATACTTGATAATTGTTTTGAGATATAGAGATGGTGATATTAAAGTCATGCTAGTTGATTAGTTGTGAATTTGAGAAATACTTGTGTTGAAGTTTGTGATTCCCGTATCATGCACATATGGTGAACCGTTATGTGATGAAGTCGGAGCATGATTTATTTATTGATTGCCTTCCTTATGAGTGGCGGTCGGGGACGAGCGATGGTCTTTTCCTACCAATCTATCCCCCTAGGAGCATGCGCTTAATACTTTGCTTTGATAACTTGTAGATTTTTGCAATAAGTATATGAGTTTTTTTATGACTAATGTTGAGTCCATGGATTATACGCACTCTTTTTGCGGTGTGTTTATTGAGATCGATGAATTGTGGGTTTATGATCAAGTCTATCCATGAATAATATTTGAATCTTCTCTGAATTCTTTTATGTATGATTGGTTATCTTTGCAAGTATCTTCGAATTATCAGTTTGGTTTGGCCTACTAGATTGATCTTTCTTGCAATGGGAGAAGTGCTTAGCTTTGGGTTCAATCTTGCAGTGTCCTTTCCCGGTGACAGTAAGGGCAGCAAGGCACGTATTGTATTGTTGCCATCGAGGATAACAAGATGGGGTTTTCTTCATATTGCATGAGTCTATCCCTCTACATCATGTCATCTTGCTTAAGGCGTTACTCTGTTTTTAACTTAATACTCTAGATGCATGCTGGATAGCGGTCGATGAGTGGAGTAATAGTAGTAGATGCAGGCAGGAGTCGGTCTACTTGTCTTGGACGTGATGCCTATATACATGATCATACCTATATATTCTCATAACTATGCTCAATTCTGTCAATTGCTCAACAATAATTTGTTCACCCACCGTAGAATACTTATGCTCTTGAGAGAAGCCACTAGTGAAACCTATGGCCCCCGGGTCTATCTTCATCATATTGATCTCCTACTACTTAGTTATTTCCTTTGCTATTTACTTTTCCTTTATTTTACTTTGCATCTTTTATCATAAAAATACCAAAAATATTATCTTATCATATCTATCAGATCTCACTCTCGTAAGTGGCCCTATAGGGATTGACAACCCCTATTTGCGTTGGTTGCGAGGATTTATTTGTTTTGTGCAGGTGCGAGGGACTCGCATGTAGCCTCCTACTGGATTGATACCTTGGTTCTCAAAAACTGAGGGAAATACTTACGCTACTTTGTTGCATCATCCCTTCCTCTTCGGGGAAAACCAACGTAGTGCTCAAGAGGTAGCATGAAGTTTCAGGTCATTCCGAGAACTTTTGTTTCTGCACATAAATAACACCATGGCAATTCTGCTGAAAACAGCGTCAGTCTGGGTTAGTTCCATTCAAATCATGCAAGTTAAAGTCCAAAACAAGGGCAAAAGTGTTTGGAAAAGTAGATACGACGGAGACGTATCAACGCGCCTCGACCTCCTCCGCCCTCGGCAGGTGCCTGGTGTCGCGGAGGTAGGTGATGTCGTCGAGGGTGACGGTCGGGTCCATCCACCACTACAAAAAAATACACTTCCGTGATGATACGTGTTTGTCATAGTAGGTCGCGTTTTCTGTCATGCATGTACATCCATGACAAATTTATGACAGAATCAAGATAGTCATACCTATGCTGTCGTAGAAGTGTTCCATGACAGTGTCCACTTCCATGACGATAAATCGCGCGTCACAGAAGTGCTTTCGTCAAGGGTGACCGACACGTGGCATCCACCATAACGGAACGCTGTTAAGCTATCGGGTCGAATTGTGGATCCGATAACCCGTTAACAGCCACGACCAATGCCGATTTTCCACGTGTAAAATTCTCATTGGCTGACGGATCCAACGGGCGAGATGGGCCTATGATATGTTGACACGTGGACCGGCCCAAAAGTGGCCCACAAAGATTAAATGGGCCGGCCCAACCGAAGGCCCATAAGATTTAGCGGACCATAATGGGCCGGCCCAGCTAAAGGCCCACAAAATTTAGCGGACCATAATGGGCCAGCCCAGCTAAAGGCCGACACGATTTTGTAGACCATAATGGGCCGGCCCAGCTAAAGGCCCACAAGATTTTGCGGACCATAATGGGCCGGGCCAGCTAAAGGCCCACAAGATTATGCCGACCATAATGGGCCGGCCTAGCTAAAGGCCCAACATTCTCTGTCAAATCGGCCCATCAACGGCCTGTCCTAAACTTGTCATCAACGCGGCCCATGGTCACTTTTAGCCCGTTAACAGTCCGCTAAGTAATTGGGCCGAATTACGGCCCGGTGTATTTCCGGCCTGTTAAAGGTCCAGCTTCATTTGGGCCCATTTATAGGCCATCAAAACTTTCGGCCCATAAACGACCGTGAAGGATTTGGGTCATATTCGGCCATGTCTGACATTCGGCCTGTTAGAGGCCCACTATAGCTTTGGGCCACTTTCGGCCTGTTGTCATTTTCAGCCTATTAAAGTCGGACGTAAACCATGGGCCATATGTGGCCCAACGTCATATCGGGCCCATTAACAACCCATATAGAAATGATGATAATCTAGCCCGACCGAAGTTCCGGCCTGTTAAAGGCCCGTGTATTAGGTCGGCGCATTTACGGCCCGTCCGAATTTCGGCATGTTAAAGTCCACTGGGTTATTTGGCACAATCAGGGCCCAATCTCACTTTGGGTCTATTAAAGGCCCATGTATTTTATGGGCTCGAGATATTTACACCTGTAAACGGCCTATTTTTACTTGAGGGCCCAGATTATGTTTAGGCCTGTTAAAGGCCCATTATGGGCACAGGCCTACCAGAAAAATATGAAAACTTATGCTGATTTAGGCCCAGATATTTTTAGTGGGCTACATGCCAATTTTGGCCTGTAATCGTTTTTAGCCCAATTGGAATGGGCCCGACGAATGTTGGCTTGTTGGGCTCCTACGAAGCTTTCAGCCGATTACATTACTAAGATAAACTTACACTATACAAAAATAGCGTCGTAATTACTGCAGCTTGAGGCAGCATCATAAATGTTGTATCACAACAAAATAAATTCCAACCATACAACAAAAGGCCTATTGGCATAAAGTTTACAGTCCTTCCAGATAAAAGCACCATCAGATGTATAGAAGCACAGATCATTTGACCTGAGTGCTAATGTTTCAGGCTGTAGAATCTGATGGAGCAGCACGATCTCCACCTTTTTCCGCCATTGCTCTTGAACAACGAAGCGAATGTCTGATAGTCTGGTTTCAAAACCATTCATATCTTGACGACATTTCTCAACCACTATTCTTGTTTCCGAAACAACGTCCATTAGGGATTGGACTTGTGTCTGGAGCATAGATATATCACTCTGTCTAGCAGGAAGATTTTGTTCAGTAGGCGATTTGGATGAGGTTACCTTGACAACCAACCCAGAATTATGCAGGAAGGTGCTTTTTGCACTGTTAGTGGAGAGATACTCACGCACTACAACAAGAGGTGACATTGTGCCTGTAGTAGCCTCGTCACCTTCAGGTGGTTGTGGATGTTCAATCATTTGTTCCATAGCTTCCTGAAAGTTTGAACTTGTAGATTAGTGTACCAGATAAGTTACTAATGAGACAAAAACAAACAAAGTAGGTTAAACGTTTATACATAACTTATTTTGGTGAACTACTGTAATACATTAGCATGTATTGTAGTGCCAACTACATAATAAAATCACTTTCGGAACACATGTCCATGTAGCATGCCTACTGTATTGTCTATTTCCTCACATTCATTGACATCTAAGGATAAAGAGACATGGTTTAAAGTAGGATGAACATAGTATGACATCATTCATATCATGGGCAAACAGATATAAAACAAACAGGCTATTTTATCATTGTGTGCGCACGTGAACATAACAACTAGATTACAGATCAAGACCAAAAGAATATCCTTCATCTCTTTTAAACCATGTAAGGTGAAATGATACGTCAAGACAACTGTGAATAAAAGTGAACAGAGTAACTGACATTGGCTGCAAACCAAGTAGTTAAATGAACACATCACAGTACCAATCAGTTCAAGGCAGCAGGAGTAAGGACTTACAACAGCAGCTTGAACTGGTGTGCTCATGCCCTTCATCTTGCTAGCGTGGCAATCCTTGAAGATTTGCACTGCATATGGTTCAGGTTCTTTTTGGTCCGCACGAGATTTCCTCTGTATTTGGAACAAGTCAATATAGATACGATAATATGGCACAAAAAAAGAAGGAAGTAGAAGCTATTTACAAGAGCCTCGCAGTGTGCAATATAGCTACGAGATCCTATGGTCTGTTGGAATTTCACTTTAGAACGGTTGGTTTTGTTCTTCAAACAGTTAGCCTAGAAGAAGATACACTTGTAAGGCACATACATAAATACAAGTTCAATATGTAGTCTGATCAAATACATATAGCCTACCTGATACTTTGGATCAGACCAGTGTTTAACGAGGGTTGTCCAGTCTTCATCTGTAATATATTCCACTAGAGATGTTTGGGCGATTTCATTGTTAGCCTTGCCTTCAAAGTGAGATTTTCTAAGGTGGTACCGATACTGTCGCAGAGCAGACTGAAAAACATGAGTGCATGCTTGTCTAGTTGCATCATATTTCGGATCCAACTTGAACCTCATCTGTTGAAAAAAGAATGTGAGTCTTATTAGGAGGAAGCTAGAAAGTATGGGACAGAGCAAGACAATATTACTAATTGCGATGAATAACATTACTTACGGATAAATGGTCAAGGAAGGTGTTAAACTGGGTATTGTCTTTCTCATTCCTGTACTGGATCCACGTTGGGAGGATACGTGCATGACACCTAACGGCAACGGCTGCCTCTGATACTAACTTGGCTGACTCTGTAGCATCACATGGCCTTTTTAAACCTGCCTAAAAATGGATCTCCATTCTTCCTCCTTTAGATTTTGTTAATCTGTCAAGCATTATCCCTGATGTCTGTTTCCGCTTGCACCGTGGTGCTAGTTCAACAACGAATATGGAAAGTGTTAGTGTACATCAAACTGTGAGAGTACATATAAAGGAGCATGCAATTGCAACTTGACTCGGTCAGGTACCGTCTTGGTGTTGATGCTCATGAGGTTCATCTGATCTTGCCAAGTCCTGTTGTGTCAGCAGTGCTTCGGAAGTAGTGTTAGTGTGAAGGCAGCTTGGGAACTGGCCAGTTCCGGAGCAAACGAACGAGTAACTGGTTGAGATGCTGGTACAGTTGAAGCGGATGCTGCAGCTGGTGGAGCAGGTGATACTATGTTTGTAGATTTAGCCGGTGGACTTGGACCTTCTACTGCACTATAAGTACCAGCAGAATCTCGACGGCAGAACCTTTTCCATTTCACCGGACGAGTAACAGCACTCCCTAGTATATTATTTTCCTTGCTATTTTTGACTTTGCCATTTCAAGATGTACCCACAACACAAAAGAATAAAATCACTCTTCAGAACTCATTGATGCATGATACAGACAAGCAATACTTTGATGTAAGACAACCGTATGAGGATGGAATATGTAAGAAAAACAGGACGTCATGACATATTCACAGCTATGATGTGCAAACTAAGCAGAAGGATTTTCAAGAAAATAGAAGTAATGCAAGCTAGACACCATATGAAAGATGCAACCAATATTACTCTGCCAAGTTAAAAGTGTCTTGTCATAAGTGGCAATTCGAAAAATTAGAAGTAGTACAACGTAGAAATCAATGCAAGATGCAACCACTATCAAACTGCCATGTTAAAAGCGTCCAATCATGAGTGACTGATGCGGGATACACAACAGCAGTACTTTGATGTAAGAACATGGTATTATAGATAGATGCGGTGTATTCTAGACACAGAAAGCCATGTCATATGCACATGTATAACGTATAAACTCCGCAGGTGCAATTTAATCAAAATAGAAGAAATACAGGCTAGACAACATATGCAACATGAAACCAATTATCACACTGTCAACTTAGAGCAAGCACCTGCGATGGTGGAGTACGGGAGATGAACTCATCATGTAGACTTGGGACTTCAACTTCTGTAGCGACCAGACCTCAAACAATCTGATCTCTATGCTCCGGTGTCATCCCTGGATCAGTAATGCTGACACCACACAGTACTCGGAGGATTTATAACAGAGTAGCAATCACACACTTATTACATCGAGTGTCTCATAGAGAACTTAATACAATAAATATGGCTTAAGGCCATCTAATAACGATAACAACGGAAGGCTTGGAAGATAAGTGAGTCCATCAACTCCAACGGCATCACTAAGTATAGAACCACGACCTAAAACCCCTTAATCGTCGTCTGAAAAGTCTGCAACATTAACGTTGCAGCCCGAAAACGGGTCAGCACATGGAATATGCTGGCAATGTAACACATAGAGAGTAATGGAATGAAACAACTATACTATATGCATATTTGGCTGGTGGAAAGCTCTATGGTTACAGTTTTTGCGTAAAGCCAATTTTTCCCTACTTCAAAGGAATAAAATTTATTTAACTATCATGGTAGTTGTTAAACATTGAGAATGGTTGACAACATTCTCAATCCCAATTAAGCATCATCATTAAAACCCCACAATATTAATTTAGAGTAACATGTTGAGATTCACATGATAATCCAGGTACTAGATACTCAAGATGTCCATAACCGGGGACATGACTAATCATGATTAGTTTGTTACACTCTACAGAGGTTTGCGCACTTTTCCCCACAAGACTTGATCGCCTCCGTTTGGTTTCTCGCACTACAGGGTGTTTCAGAAGACGGATGATCGAGACATAGTCTTTCAGAAGGGCTAGCACCTTACGATCGGGTAGACCGTACCACCTACATCCCCTACATCTGCTAGTCTACCACTGTAAGAGTTCGCACAACTTAGTCAACTATGCTAGAGCCCATAATAGCTTGTGGCTGCACACGGAAGTTTCTAGTATGAATAGTCTTATGATCCCTTTGAGCCTGGGTGGCGGTCCAAAAGAAAAACAGGCAAGTCCTGGAATACCCAGGTGCCTCAATCCACCCAGATGTGTGTTTAAGTTGCCACCTTAGATAAACCATTAATTAACAATCTCACATCTGTCATGGATTTCACTCACCCAATCCACGTCTACTAGCATAGCATGGCATAAGCAAACGTAGAAGTAACTCCCAAAGGTTTGAAAATAAACAGGTAATAGGTACTACCTCAACTACTTCCCTTCCCACAATTTAATTAGATACTAATCATGCAATGTGTGAGGATTGATCTAATGCAATAAACTGGGTAGTAGAGAAGGTATGATCAAAGTGTTACTTGCCTTGCTGATGATCCGGGAAACCTAGCGATTCGAAGTAACAGGTGGCGCACTCCGGATACTCTATCGCAAACAAACAAACGAGCATACAATAAGTACTCATCTAATGCACAGGTAAAACTCAAATAAGAGATCTAACCAGAAGGTTCAACTTAAGAACTCCGGTTGGCAAAAGAATCAAATCAAACAAAGCAACGAAAGTCAAACGGCGAAAGAAAACAACTTCATTCTAGTAATCTGGATCTAGGGCATATTTTACAGTAGCAAAATCTTGTTTAAATTGGTTAAACAGATAGAGGGTTTCGAGATGAAACTCTAGGTGCTTGAATCGCCTGATTCCGATAAACGAGCGAAAAGTTAAACTAAAACGAAAATCGGATCAGGAATAGCGATCAGATAAATCGCGAATTTAATCCGAGAAAAGAAAACTGACGAACAGTTAATCGAACGGACGTTCGTTAACAGAAACTAACCGGTGAACATGTTCACTAAAACGAACGGATCGGTGAACGTTCACTAATTAAATAAACTAAAAAATAAACCGATCTAGGGTTTCGAAAAAAATAAACTGAGGCGGGTTTTTTAAAAAAATGAACGGCGAACGGCGGCGGCTATACCTCCGGCGAGGCACGGGGCGGGGCTCCGGCGGGTCGGCGGGGGTGCGGCGGGGTGCGGCGCGGCGACGAGAGGCGGCGCGCAGCGGCGCGCGGCTCGGGCGGCGGGGCGGCTGCGGCGTTGGGCGGCGGCGCGGCTCGGCGGGCGGCTCGGGGAGGGGTGGGGTGAGGTGAGGGGCGGCGGGGGGGTCCGGTATTTAAGGAGGGGGTGTGCTGCCTTGGGGAAGGGGGCACGGTGGGGCGGCTCCGAGCCGGACTCGGGCGGCGGCGGCGGCTCCTGTATCCTGGAGGGAGACGGCAGGCGGCGGGGTGGGCCGTCGGCTGGGCGTTGGCCCAGTCGGCGCGCGGCGCGGTTTTTTTTTTAATATTCCGCTCGGAATCAAAAGAAATACTAAACGGACTCCAAAAATTCCGAAATAAATTTTCACGGGCTTCTAAAATCAAGCCTCACAAGGTGAACATTTATTTGGGACCTAAATGCAATTTTGAAAAACGCACATTTTTCCTAAATTCAAATAAAACACCGAAATACTCCGGAATAAAATCCTATTTGATTTTATTATTAAATCCTCTATATTCCTTTATTTTGGGAAAGTCATTTTATTCCCTCTCTCATAGTTTTGTAATAGAAATAATTGATGATAAAATAAATAAAATCAAATGATCCTATTCTCAAAATTTGAGAAAACTCAAATATGAAAATAACAAAATCCCCAACTCTCTCCGTGGGTCATTGAGTTGCGTAGAATTTCTAGGATCAACCAGAATGCAAAAGAAATATGATATGCATTGATGATCTAATGTATAACATTCCAAATTGAAAATTTGGGATGTTACAAACCTACCCCCCTTAAGATGAATCTCGCCCTCGAGATTCGGGTTGGCTAGAAAATAGGTGAGGGTGGTCCTTAAGCAAATCTTCCACTCGCTCCGAGGTGGCTTCATCCTCTGAGTGGTGGCTCCACTGAACTTTGCAAAACTTGATAACCTTGCTGCGAGTAACTCGGTTGGCAAACTCGAGAATCTTGACTGGCTTCTCCTCATAGGTCAAATCGTTATCCAACTGAATAGTTTCCAAAGGCACTGTATCTCTCAACGGTATGTCAGCCATCTCCGCGTGACACTTCTTCAGCTGAGAAACGTGGAACACATCATGAACTCCTGACAATCCTTCGGGCAATTCCAACTTGTAGGCCACTTCTCCCATACGCTTCAAAACTCGATATGGTCCTACAAATCGTGGCGCTAACTTCCCTTTAACTCCAAAACGCTTTGTTCCTCGAAGTGGAGATACTCGAAGATAAGCTCTATCTCCAACCTCGTAAATTGTCTCCTTGTGTTTAGAATCTGCATAACTTTTCTGTCTAGACTGGGCTACCTTGAGCCTATCGTGAATCAACTTCACCTTTCGTTCAGACTCTTTAATCAAGTCAGGTCCAAACAACTAACGGTCTCCAACTTCGTCCCAGACAACGGTGTCCTGCACCTCCTTCCGTACAAGGCTTCGAAAGGGGCCATCTTTAAACTGGTTTGGTAACTGTTGTTGTAAGAGAACTCTGCATATGGCAAATTATCGTCCCAACTAGATCCATAATCTAGCGCACAAGCTCTCAGCATATCCTCCAGAATCTGGTTTACTCTCTTGGCCTGTCCATCTGTCTGTGGATGAAAAGCTGTACTGAACTCTAGCCTGGTACCCAAAGTTTCGTGCAACTGCTTCCAGAACTTTGAGGTAAACTGGGTTCCTCTATCTGATACAATACTCCTTGGAACTCCATGCAGACATATGATCCTGGTCATGTATATCTTTGCCAACTTAGCACTGGTGTAAGTGGTCTTTACTGGGATGAAATGAGCTACTTTCGTCAATCGATCAACTACAACCCAAATTGAGTCATAGCCTGAACGAGTCCTGGGCAATCCCATGATAAAATCCATGCCTAGCTTATCCCACTTCCATTCGGGTATCGGCAATGGTTGTAACAATCCTTCTGGCTTCTGATGCTCTGCCTTTACTCTCTGACATACATCAAAAACTGCTACATACTCCGCAATATCCTTCTTCATTCTGGTCCACCAGAAAATATCCTTCAAATCCAAATACATCTTGGTATTTCCTGGGTGAATTGAATATAGTGAATCGTGTGCCTCTTGCAAAATCAACTTCCTGATCTCCGGGTCATTGGGCACGTAAACGCGGTCTTCAAACCATAGGGTGTCGTGTTCATCCTCACGAAATCCTTTAGCTTTTCCTTTGCTCAGTTTCTCCTTTATAGCGGCAATCTCTTTGTCAGCTTTCTGAGCTTCTCTGATTCTATTCATCAAGGTTGACTGAATCTCCAATGTTGCTACATAGCCTCTCGGAACTATTTCCAAACATAGTTTACGAAGATTTTCTGCTAACTCCTTGGGTATTTCTCCCATTATTAACGTATTGACATGGCTCTTACGGCTTAATGCATCAGCTACTACATTAGCCTTTCCGGGGTGATAATGCAATTTCATATCATAATCCTTGATAAGCTCCAACCATCTCCTTTGTCTGAGATTTAACTCCTTCTGTGTGAAAATGTACTTCAAACTCTTATGATCCGTGTACACCTCACAATGATTTCCAATGAGAAAATGCCTCCATGTTTTCAAAGCATGCACTACGGCTGCTAACTCCAAATCATTTGTAGCATAATTTAACTCATGAGGCTTCAGTTGTCTTGAGGCATATGAAACAACTCTCCCTTCCTGCATAAGCACTGCTCCAAGTCCTCGACGTGAAGCGTCGTAATACACCTCATAATCCTTGATCTGGTCTGGCAAAATCAACACTGGTGAGGTAACCAAACGTTTCTTCAACTCCTGGAAACTAGCCTCACACTCCTCTCTCCATATGAACTTGGTATCCTTCTTTAATAACTCAGTCATAGGCTTCGCAATCTTTGAGAATTTCTCAATAAATCTCCGGTAGTATCCTGCGAGTCCAAGAAAACTCCGGATCTCTCCAACTGTTGTTGGGGCTTCCCACTTGGTCACGGTATCAACTTTAGTGGGATCTACTGCTATTCCTTCTCCGGATATAACGTGTCCGAGGAATCCTACTTCCTTCAACCAAAACTCACATTTGCTGAACTTGGCATATAATTGATGTTCTCTGAGTTTTCCAAGTACCAAACGCAAATGCTCCTTATGCTCCTCTTCATTCTTCGAGTAAACCAGGATATCATCAATGAACACTACGATGAACTTATCCAAAAACTCCATAAACACTTTGTTCATCATGTTCATAGAGTAGGCAGGTGCGTTAGTCAGACCAAATGACATAACGGTATACTCATACAGCCCGTACCTGGTGGTAAAAGCTGTCTTAGGTATATCCTGTTCTCGAATCTTCAACTGGTGGTACCCAGATCGCAGATCGATCTTGGAAAATACCTTAGCTCCGTGCAATCGATCAAATAGATCATTGATCATTGGTAGTGGGTACTTGTTCTTGATCGTTACTTCATTCAATCCTCGATAATCAACAACCATCCTTAATGATCCATCCTTCTTCTCCACTAGAAGTACTGGCGATCCCCAAGGCGAAGAACTTCGGCGAATATATCCTTTATCCAGTAACTCCTTAATCTGCTTCTTAATTTCCACCAAATCCCCTATATGGTCTCTTTGATATTGGCCCTGTGCCTGGCAATAGCTCAATCAAAACTCAATATCTCTATCCGGTGGCATGCCTGGCAACTCTTCTGGAAATACTTCAGGGAAATCCCTTACCACTGGTACTTCCTCCTGCACAACTCCTGTTAGGCAATTTACTTGAGTCCTCTTTGGCACATGTCGGGATACATACTTGATCCTTCTCCCTTCTGGGGTGGTAAGCAAAATTGACTTTCTAGCACATTCAATATTCCCTTCATACTTTGATAACCAATCCATGCCTAATATCACATCCAATCCTTGGGATTCCAATACTATTAGGTCTGAGGGAAAAACATAGTTACCAATCCTTAATGGTAACCGATCACACCATAGACTAGCCACATACTCTGCTCTAGGCGAGGTTACTAACATGGGTGACCTAAGGGCTTGGGTTGGTAGGTTATACTTATCCACAAATCCCCTTGAGATGTATGAATGCGATGCACCAGTATCAAAAAGAACGAGTGCAGTAAATGACTTAACCAAAAACTTACCTATTACTGCATGGGGCTGAGCTTCAACCTCCTCCACGCTAACATGGTTCACCTGTCCCCTGTTGAAAGGGTTCGGCTTCTTCCCAGAACTTCCATTGCTAATTCCATTTTGTAATTCAGGACATTCATTGGCATAATGTCCTGTCTTCGAACACTTAAAACAAGTGACTTGACTTAGGTCCTTCTTGGCTGGGGTTGAGGGGTTGGTGCGGTTCTGGCCGTTGCTTCCTCCATTGCCATTACCATTCTTGGTGCCATTGTGATTGTGCGAGCTACCTCCTCCATGGGTATGCTGAAAATGTCCTCCCGGTCTAGGGGTAAAACGTGGCTTCTCTTGAGCTCCTGAATTGTACTTTCCTTGTCCATACTTCCTCTTGCGGTTCTCAATCTGCTGCTGCTTCCCTTCAATCATAAGAGCACGATCTACCAACTCCTGGTAGTTGTTGAAGGTGGCTACCATCAACTGCATGCTCAACTCATCATTCAATCCTTCTAGAAACTTCTCCTGCTTAGCTGCATCCGTAGCGACGTCATCTGGGGCATAACATGCTAACTTACTAAATCCCTCCACATACTGGCCAACTGTCCGTCCTCCTTGGCGCAAGTTACGAAACTCACGCTTCTTCATGGCCATAGCTCCTGCTGAAACATGGGCAGTATGAAAAGTCTGCTGAAACTGGTCCCATGTGACAGTGTCGACTGGGAAAGTGGCTGTGAAATTCTCCCACCATGATGCTACGGGTCCTTCTAGCTGATGTGTGGCAAACTTCACCTTCTCCGCATCTGTGCATCCTACTGTGGTCAACTCCCTAGCTATCTTGCGGAGCCAATCATCTGCTACTATCGGCTCGGTGCTACTGGAAAACACCGGCGAATTCAGCCTAAGAAAACGGGCTAAGTGGTCAACAGGTGGTGGTGGTGGTGGTGGGTTGTTGTTATTGTTCCCCTGATTCTGATTCTAGACTAGCAACTGCATCAAGGTGTTCTGCTGTTGGATCAACTGGGTGAGCTCCGGTGGGAAAGCAAATCTGGGGTCACGTCTCGGAGGCATCTGTTGTTTTAGAAAAGATGAGATATAAGAATAGAGGGGGTCTAAAGAGAAAACACTATCCATATGCACATGAGGCAAAAGCAAACAATTCACTTCAATCAATCAAACAAAGGCATACAATCGATCTAACTATCGCAAAAGTGCTCAGACTACTATATTTACATGGTGGACTACTACTACTGATGAGGTGGTCTACTAGAAATATTCTTCGGTTGCAGACTCCATGATATCTGCTCCAGCTTCATCAACATAGTCATCATTGCTACTATCTGCTTCCGAGTCGGTGTCGTCGATGATGATGTAGTCTTCTGGGCTAATTTCCTGGGGTTCTTCGTCTTCATCTACTGGCGTAGGGTCTCCCATAATTATTCAAATCTTCTTGATCAGGTCGTCATTCTTCTCCACCAATACTTCAATTTCTTCTTCATAATCTTCACATGTAGCCTTGAGTTCTTCCTCCAGTTCCTTGATTCTTATCTTAGCCTTCTTCAGATCTATCATGTCGGCGCACATCTGGTTCTCCTGTCGTCGAATGTGCTGGTTTAGCTCCTGGATAAAAGCTGCAATTGATCTATCCTTCCTGGTGCTGATCATCTCCCAGTGTTCATCTCGGCGCCCACAAATCTGGTAGATAGTATCCTTGAGATCCTTGCGGTAGACTTCTCCAATGCGTCCCATGGCGATGTGAGCTGCCATGCTCTTTCCTAGACTCCAAGTTGGTGCATTAAAAGAAAACTCTATGGGCTCAGTGACTGGCATGAACGTCCTTCCTGGAACTTGAACTTGAATCATCCAGCGCTCTTCTTCAGGTAAAGTGGCGTTGTAGGTTCCGGTGAAGCTTGGTACTCCTATGTTCAGGTATCTAGTGACTTCCTTCAACTGACGTCCAAAGGGTGTATCTTCATCCGGTTGTGTGAACTTGTTCCTTGCATCCGCCATCCTAAAGAGTAGAAAAGATGAGGAGTCAGAGAAGAAGAGAGTGAATAGTGATCTAGGTCTTTTAGCTTAGTGGTCGTGTCCTACAGTCAGCGTGTGCTCTGATACCATCTCTATAGCGACCAGACCTTAAACAGTCTAATCTCTGTGCTCCGGTGTCATCCCTGGATCAGTAATGCTGACACCACACAGTACTCGGAGGATTTATAACAGAGTAGCAATCACACACTTATTACATCGAGTGTCTCATAGAGAACTTAATACAATAAATATGGCTTAATGCCATCTAATAACGATAACAGCAGAAGGCTTGGAAGATAAGTGAGTCCATCAACTCCAACGGCATCATTGAGTATAGAACCACGACCTAAAACTCCTTAATCGTCGTCTAAAAAGTCTACAACATTAACGTTGCAGCCCGAAAACGGGTCAGCACATGAAATATGCTGGCAATGTAACACATAGAGAGTAATGGAATGAAACAGCTATACTATATGCATATTTGGCTGGTGGAAAGCTCTATGGTTACAGTTTTTGCGTAAAGCCAATTTTTCCCTACTTCAAAGGAATACAATTTATTTAACTATCATGGTAGTTGTTAAACATTGAGAATGGTTGACAGCATTCTCAATCCCAATTAAGCATCATCACGAAAACCCCACAATATTAATTTAGAGTAACATGTTGAGATTCACATGATAATCCAGGTACTAGATACTCAAGATGTCCATAACCGGGGACACAGCTAATCATGATTAGTTTGTTACACTCTGCAAAGGTTTGCGCACTTTTCCCCACAAGACTCGATCGCCTCCGTTTGGTTTCTCGCACTATAGAGTGTTTGAGAAGACGGATGATCGAGACATAGTCTTTCAGAAGGGCTAGCACCTTACGATCGGGTAGACCGTACCACCTACATCCCCTACATCTACTAGTCTACCACTGTAAGAGTTCGCACAACTTAGTCAACTATGCTAGAGCCCATAATAGCTTGTGGCTGCACACGGAAGTTTCTAGTATGAATAGTCTTATGATCCCTTTGAGCCTGGGTGGCGGTCCAAAAGAAAAACAGGCAAGTCCTGGAATACCCAGGTGCCTCAATCCACCCAGATGTGTGTTTAAGTTGCCACCTTAGATAAACCATTAATTAACAATCTCACATCTGTCATGGATTTCACTCACCCAATCCACGTCTACTAGCATAGCATGGCATATAAGCAAACGTAGAAGTAACTCCCAAAGGTTTGAAAATAAACAGGTAATAGGTACTACCTCAACTACTTCCCTTCCCACAATTTAATTAGATCCTAATCATGCAATGTGTGAGGATTGATCTAATGCAATAAAACTGGGTAGTAGAGAAGGTATGATCAAAGTGTTACTTGCCTTGCTGATGATCCGGGAAACCTAGCGATTCGAAGTAACAGGTGGCGCACTCCGGATACTCTATCGCAAACAAACAAACGAGCATACAATAAGTACTCATCTAATGCACAGGTAAAACTCAAATAAGAGATCTAACCAGAAGGTTCAACTTAAGAACTCCGGTTGGCAAAAGAATCAAATCAAACAAAGCAACGAAAGTCAAACGATGAAAGAAAACAACTTCGTTCTAGTAATCTGGATCTAGGGCATATTTTACAGTAGCAAAATCTTGTTTAAATTGGTTAAATGGATAGAGGGTTTTGAGACGAAACTCTAGGCGCTTGAATCGCCTGATTCCGATAAACGAGCGCAAAGTTAATCTAAAACGAAAATCGGATCAGGAATCGCGATCAGATAAATTGCGGATTTAATCCGAGAAAAGAAAACTGACGAACAGTTAATCGAACGGACGTTCGTTAACAGAAACTAACCGGTGAACACGTTCGCTAAAACGAACGGATCGGTGAACGTTCACTAATTAAATAAACTAAAAAAATAAACCAATCTAGGGTTTCAAAAAAAATAAACCGAGGCGGTTTTTTTTTAAAAACGAACGGCGAACGGCGGCGGCTATACCTCCGGCGAGGCACTCCGGCGGGCGGGGCGGGGCTCTGGCGGGTCGGCGGGGGTGCGGCGGGGTGTGGTGCGGCGACGGGAGGCGGCGGGCGGCGGCGCGCGGCTCGGGCCGCGGCGGCACGGGCGGCGGGGCGGCTGCGGCGTCAGGCGGCGGCGCGGCTCGGCGGGCGGCTCGGGGCGGGGTGGGGTGAGGTGAGGGGCGGCGGCGGCGGGGGGGGGTCCGGTATTTAAGGAGGGGGGGTGTGCTGCCTTGGGGAAGGGGGCACTGCGGGGCAGCTCCGAGCCGGACTCGGGCGGCGGCGGCGGCTCCGGTCTCCTGGAGGGAGACGGCAGGCGGCGGGGTGGGCCGTCGGCTGGGCCTTGGCCCAGTCGGCGCGTGGCACGTTTTTTTTTAAATATTCGGATTGAAAGAAAAAGAAAAAGAAATACTAAACGGACTCTAAAAATTCCGAAATAAATTTTCACGGGCTTCTAAAATCAAGCCTCACAAGGTGAACATTTATTTGGGACCTAAATGCAATTTTGAAAAATGCACATTTTTCCTAAATTCAAATAAAACACCGAAAAACTCTGGAATAAAATCCTATTTGGTTTTATTATTAAATCCTCAGTATTCCTTTATTTTGGGAAAGTCATTTTATTCCCTCTCTCGTAGTTTTGTAATAGAAATAATTGATGATAAAATAAATAAAATCAAATGATCCTATTCTCAATATTTGAGAAAACTCAAATATGAAAATAACGAAATCCCCAACTCTCTCCGTGGGTCATTGAGTTGCGTAGAATTTCTAGGATCAACCAGAATGCAAAAGAAATATGATATGCATTGATGATCTAATGTATAGCATTCCAAATTGAAAATTTGGGATATTACAACTTCATTAGCAGTAGTAGTGGCAAATCTAGAGAGTCTCTGTTTGCGTCGGTGCGGAGGACCACCAACATCCCCTAACTTACTATTTTCCTTCCTATTTTCTGATATTGCCTTATGAAGTCAAAACCACAAGAAGATGAATAAAATTAGCTCAGCATAACTAGTTGATGCATGATACAGACGAACACTACTTTGATGTAAGGCAAGCGCAGGATAGGAGGATGGAATATATACAAAAAAGACAGTGTTTCATATTCACACGTACGATAGCGTGTCTTATGGGTAAGTAATCGTTGCAGGTATAAGTTGTAAGCTACGCAGATGCAATTCAACATAATCAGAAGCAATACAAACTAGACATCATACGGAAAACGCAACCACGTATAACAGTTCCAAGTAAGAGCAAGCACCGGTGATGGTGGAGTAGGGGAGATGTGCTCATCATGTACATGTATGTTCTAGAAACAGGAACACGTGTCATATTCATAGGCATTATGTGTAAAGTAAGTAGATGCAATTCAAGTTAGAAGCAATACAAGCTAGACATCATACGCAACATGCAACCACATATAATAGTGACAAGTTAGAGCAAGCACCTGTGATGGTGGAGTAGGGGAGTCATCATCCACACAGCTACGTTGACTATCCAGCCTTGTGTTGTCTTGCGAATCTTGTTGGGAGGATGGCGGAGTAGAATCTGTAGAGACCCCCTGTTTGAGTTGCTCCGAAGGACCACCATCATCCACTGCCGGACTAATTTCCTTCAGCTGTAATGATTTTGCATTGTGAAGTCAAACCGATAAGAAAAAGGGATTAGAAACACTGCAAGACACCATATGGAAGGTGCAATCAATATCACTCTGCCAAGTTAAAATTGTCTCATCATAGGTGGCGTTCATCAAACTAGAAGCAATACATGCTAGAAATCATATTCAAGACGCAAACCAATATCACACTGCCAACTTAAAGGTGTCCCGTCATAAGTGACTGATGTAGGATACACAAGAAGAGTAGTTTCATGTAAGAACATGGTGTGATAGACAGATATAGTATGTACCAAAAACAGGAAAGTGTGTCATATTCACATGTATCATGTGTAAGCTAAGCAGATGCAGTTTACACTAATTAGGAGCAATACGAGCTAGACACCATATGCAACATGCAACCGGATATCACACTGCCAAGTTAGAGCAAGCACCTTGGATGGTGGAGTAGGGGAGTGGAGACTTGGACCTTGTAATGCACTATCAGTACAAGGAGAATCGGTGCAGATGCTCCGTTTACGTTGCTGCAGAGGACCACCATCATCGCCTTCCTTACTCTTTTCCTTCCTCTTTCTTGATTTTGCCTTGTCAAGTCAAACCCACAAGAAAAAGGAATAAAATTTGCTCTTCAGAACTCATTGATGCATGATACTGACGAACACTACTTTCATGTAAGGCAGACGCATGATAGGAGGATGGAATATGTATGAAAAACAGGACGGCGTGACATATTGACGTGTATGATGTATAAAGTGTAAACTAAGCACAGGGTGCTTGAACTTGTTAGAATCGATGCAAGCTAGAAACCATATGAAAGATGAAACCAATATCACTCTGCCAAATTAAAAGGGTGCCCTAACAAATGTATTTGACCAAACTAGAAGCAATACATGGCAACATGCTAGAAATAATATGCAATATGCAACGAATAAAGGTGACTCATCATAAGTGATTGATGCAGGATACAGAAGAGAGGTAGTTTCATGTAAGAACAAGGTTAACACATAGATGTAGTGTGTACCAAAAATAGAAGGCATGTCATATTCACAGGTATAGTGTGTAAACTAAGCAGATGCAATTTACCCTAATTAGAAGCATTACAAGCTAGACACCGTATGCAACATGCAACCACATATCACACTGCCAAGTAAGAGCAAGCACCTGCGATGGTGGTGTGGGGGAATTGCGGTGATCAACTAGAGAGCTACATTGACTATCTTCATTTAGCCTTGCTGTTTCTTGAGAATCATGTGGGGAGGATGACACTGCACTCTTTAAACGAGTATGGGGTCTCACAGTAACCCACCCGAGTGACTGTCTCATCATAAGTGATTGACGAGGGATACAAAAGAGCATTAGTTTGATGTACGAACATGGTTAATAGACATATGTAGTATGTATCGAAAATAGGAAGGCATGTCATTATCAAAGGTATAATGTGTAAAGTAAGCAGATGCAATTTAACCAAATTGGAAGCAATAAAAGCTAGACACCATATGCAACATGCAACCACATTTGACAGCGCGAAGTTAAAGCAAGCACCTGGGATGGTTGTGTGTGGCAATTGAGATCATCAACTGCAGAGCTACGTTTACTTTCTCCAACTGCTGACACTACACCTGTTAGAGCGCTGGAATGCTTAGTGCTTATCTTTGAATTACACTGGAGCGACTTCTGTCTTTTCTTTTCTGCATTCATCAACACTGCGTCAGAGACTGAAATACACATGCATAAAAAAACAATAGTGTGAGTATGGGTGAAGTGTGTGCACAATTAGTATAGTGTAAAGGTAGCAGATAGCAGGTCGGTGAGAAATAAATGACAGGAGACATATGATAGCTCTACAACATGCATGGCACACTAAATTACTACAAGATTCTATGAAAATAACAGTCGACTGAAAGCAAATAGGTCAGTCCATTTTTTCTGCATCGTCCGATGTACAAAGAACGGGCAGATCGCCTTCATCTACCTCCAGCCAGTCAGTGTTGACGATCTTCCTCGAAATGCCAGCGACCACCGGCCTAGTATTCCTCCCCTGCCTGCGCCCACCCCTCGACCTCATCGCACCGCCGTGCTTGGCACCACCCCCCGGCCATCCATTCAAGCCCCGCCGACCTCCAGATCGGGTGCAAGCAGCTCCTGCGCCCCACACCCCGCTTCCCCGGGGAGCAGGCGGACTAGGTGCTCCGCGCGCCTAAGCGGGTGCTGCTTCTTTTAATTGCGGTTCGACTGAGCCTGAATTGAAATCCAGGCGGGCTACTGACCTCTAGCAAAGGTGAAATAGTAAAAGGGAGGAAACCTTGTGCATTTAGTACCACGAAGAAGATGTAGTAAGAAGCGCTCAACTAGTTTCTTTCGTGGGATGAATACGGTGTGAGCGGAGACTTAAGATTTGCACGAATATGGGAAGAGGAGTACCTCTTTCTGCTGGCAGTGTTGTGTCCTCCTTCTGTTTTTCCGAAGATCTTCTTGTTGTTCGCCGGAAACCAGAAGTTGTGGAGGACGGTGCAGCCTTGGACGAACCCATGGCCAAGTTGTTGAGTGTGGTGCGGTGGCCGTCTGTCGGCGGCGGGGAAGCAGATCCGAGGCGGCGAACGACGGCGTAGCGGGAACAACTCCGGTGCGGTGGACGGTTGCGATAGTGGAGCCGCAGAAGTGAGGCGCAGGACAGCGTGGTCATAGTGGTTCTGGTACAGCGCACGTCGACGTCGGCGTTGTGGAGGTAGCTCTGCCTCGGCTTCAGCTGCTAAGTCCTTGAGGGCATTGCGGTTGCGGTTGCGTTGGACGACGACGTCGGGGTACCGGCTCTGGCATGATGGAGGAGGGCGGCGGTGGATTGGCCGCTATGGGGTGGAGGACGAAGGAGACTAGGGTTTCGCGGCTGGTGGAGAGGGCGTTTTCACGCCCACGGAGTATGAATGGGGAAACAGAGGGAGGCGGGGAACTAAGGGGGAATAATGTTTTGGTTTGACACGCGCTTGTTTGAAATTTGGGGAAAGTTACAAACTTTCCCCCCATCTAACATTTCGGACATATTGCGGGTTGGGGGTAGGACAGTCATGTTAGGTGTCCCGAATGTGCGCGGGATAGATTTCGGCCGAGCGCATGGGTAGGCGCCCACGGCGTATGAATGCTTCTCTGGTGTCTTGGTGAAGTTACAAACCTACCCCGGTTTAGACCTTTGGACACCGGGCCGATAGGCTACACGGGCAGAGTCAGGACAGTAATTTCCTACCACCAAAACATTAGTCCCGCGCGGTTTTGGGTGACCAGAGGCCTATTTGGCGCTTCGTTCAATATTTGGGAGCAGAAGCATTAACGTTTTCGGTTCTCTTGAATTGAACTTTCAGGATTTGTCAAACTTCACAAATCTTTACTCTTGAAAATCCTAAAGCTACAATTATTTTGGAATGGAGGGGGTACATTTGAATATACATTGTACACGAGTATATATTAAAAAATATGCAACTTACCTCAGTTCATGCATGGTTCCAGATATAATCTCCTTCCTTGCAAAAAAAAAGTTAGATATGCGTATGAATATATATATAGCATTTTCAAACTCACAACAAAGATTGATGCCCCCTTTTACATCTGATTTACAAATGCCATTATCTCGGGTTCAAATAGATGAATGCACTTCCTATGAATTTGAATCTTCGAAACCCCCTTTATGTTGAATTCGACATGTATTCTATTTCGTAGCTAGCAATTTGGAATGTATCCATGCAAGCGACAAATGTATAAAGTTCTTCACACTAACAACATGGAGTGCACTAATTAATGTTTATATATGAATTGCAAAAGCATCCATTGCCTGTATTTCAAACCGCTCTCACTCTATGGATCGATAATATGAAATAAACACATGCACATGCTAGACTTCAATTGCAGTTGAAGAAAGAGCCTACTCCTAGTACTGTATATTAGTGATAGGGGTGTGTACAAAGTACACGTGAATACCAGGCATTGTGCGTGTGTGGATACTATCGACGAACTAGCCCCCAAGCTTGTATAACATAGTAAGGGCCTAGGGTTACAAATCATATATAGTCGGCTTATCACCAGTGGGGATAGAGTCCTCCGCGACTCTGGTAGCTTCGTGTTGTACGCCGAGTCCTCCACATGGGTCTTCGTATAACATGTCTCGGTCCAACCTATATGTGGCGCAGGATGGAACCGACCCATGAGTCTTCATGTTGACCCACCACAACTAGAAATGATGTGCCCACCACACCACACACGCAATCGGCCACTAAGAGAATAAGCATATACAATAGTACAACGGTATCTAGCTCACGATATGTCTCCATATTTTGTTGATGACACTGACGGACTTTGCATTTGATGTGTGCTCCGTATTTTGTTGACGACACTTACGGAGGAACCTTTGGTGGAAGAACGGCGCGGTGTCCTAGGTCAGAGTCGAGGGCGCCACTCGCGGCACGCCCGGCTGAACACGCCTCCGTGCCGCATTCAAATGCCTCTATGAAACCCGCCTGTGTGGAAGCCGAGAAACCCACTCTGGACACACATCTGTTCATGACCGGGCCGGCGTTAAACGCAACACCGGCCGAGCTCCTCCCGTTCGCCGTCTATTTAATCTCCTATTTAAACGAGGCCAAACGCCGGCCAAGAATCGCACACCTCCGCCGTTCCCCTATCTCCTCCACCATTTTGTCCACTCTTACAATGGCTTACGAAGAGTAGTTATTCTGCATCCAAGCCGGCTGGGTAGCCCACCGGATACGAGCTATGCAGCTCGCTGATCCACCTCCCTCCCCTCGCCCGATGGAGCCAGTTGCCGCCCCAAGCCGGCGTGCGGTTCAGCAACTCACCGCTCCAGGCCAGCTCGACGAGGAGCGGCGCACGGGTGTCGTTGCTACCGTCCACGCCGCCGCCTCATACCGCGTCTCTCGTTTCTGTGGCTGAGACTCCCATGCCGACAGCCGCGCCATGCAAGCAGCAACAGAAGCCGAGTGCGCGGAGAGTGGCGAGTCGGTGGCCAGCGCCTCCGTGTCCGCCGCCATCATCGAGGAGAAGTAGAACATGGGAGGCCGCCGCCGCTTGGGTCCCATGAAGGCCACCGCGGAGGCGACGCCGGCGTACACAGCAGGTGTCTTGCCGGATCCTTTTGTTGCGAGGACCTTCGTTGACCCTGCATGGGCTCCACAGAAGAGGGCAATGTTAGGATGAACTTGAGCCGGTGCCGGCCATGGCGAAGTAGTCACCAATATTTTGGCTACCCCGGGAAAGATCCAAACAGCCCCTCCCAACAGATTCAAATCCCTCGTTCGCCGTGGAATTTTGCCATGTGTTTTTTTCATGGACTAGCAAGATGCCCGTGCATTGCACGGAACATCAAGATGCATTTTTTTACAAACTCCCGCATGCATGCAAGGGATAATTAATGTCCTCCTTTGCTAGTACCACGAGGCAAACACCATTAATATTGCATCAATTAGTGTTAGTGGCCTTGTATATCTGCAAATTGTAATTTTGATAGTGGCCCCTTGTATATAAAAATGGAGGGAGAAAGATGAGAGATAAGGCGAGGAGGAGTGGGGCGTGGTGGTGACTGGTGGTCGGACTGGGCGGAAGCATGGGGATGGACGGCGCATTATGTCTAGGTTTGTATCTCTCTCACACCCACACACCCACGTAGGTGGGGGACGTGCACGAAGAGAAGAGGTGCACACACGGCGCACGTACTCCCGTCTCTTTCCCAACCACACCCGCGCGGGTACACGGTGGAGCTCATTTCTGTACGAAAAAGGCAGCCCACGTGGTAATTTGGCACGTGTACTGGTTGTCCACTTGCTGGAGGGAGGATCGTCTACCACGGGTGAACAAACAAATTGTGACTTGACGCGTTATGTTAAATTAAAAAAAGAGGCAAACCATGTGGGGCCTACCTTAGAGGCAAGGCTCTATACACTGGAGTACTTTTGATGTGTCCCGTCAACTCGCAGAACGAGGAGAAGCTTGCTTAGTACGTCGTCTCCCCCGCCCACGGGCGCGGTGGCTCGCAGGATGAGGTGAAGCTTGCTTACCACGCCTTACGCCCGCTCCCTCGCCCACGCACGCGGTTGCTCGCAGCCTGAGGAGAAAATTTTACTACTCCCTCCGTTTACTCCTCGTCCCTACTACATACTTTGGTTAGTACTCCCTCCATTTACTTATACAAGGCCACTATAAAAAATACATTTTGCATCTATACAAGGCCACAAATAGTAATCGAGACAAAAGTTACTACTCCCTCCTTTCCAGTTTATGGCTCAATTTCAAAATCTCTCCAACCAAGGTAGACGGTGAGTGGTCGAATTAATTTCGTAGTTTGCACAAGTAATTAGTACGCTCGTTTTTCTCAAGAAGTTGTGTTTACCGAGGCATTAATTAGAACGAATGCATGAATGACCACTAAATTTCCATGAACTTGTACATGCATTGGTTAGTTTCCTCTTGACACTGCTTGCGTCGGGTGATCTAACGCACCTCGAAATCCAACATGTAATGGTACTACTACTAGTATAGTACTCCCTCTGTCCCAGAATATAAGAACGTTTTTTATACTATGTTAGTGTTAAAAACGTTCTTATATTTTGGGACGGAGGGAGTAGAATTGATACTTATCAAATGGAAAAACAAATGTTTTTTAGATGAGCCCTATAAACCCTAGTGGGTACGTACTCCGTAAAACAGATTTTTTCCAAAACTAAGTTGCTCCCTTTCATGAATTTTGTAGTAGTATACTCCTCCGTCGATGCTCCCTTTGATGAATTTTGTACTTCCTGTCGCCGACATGTGGGACATATAGCAACCGGGTCGATGTGTCAAGCACCAAATAACAGTGCAGAACAGCAGGGGGGACGCACCCCACTCGTACCGGCCAAGTAGTGGTAATGGGCAATGAGACGTCAAATCACAATGCCGCACTTTCCTAGACGGACAAAGCAACCCTTATTTCACACTTCGGTTCGCCATCATCTCAAACCACGTACTAGTATCGCTTCTGCCTCAAGAGGGACACGCGCATCGCCTTGGTACATCATGACACGTGGGACCGCATGACAGGCCATGCTCCCCCGCCGATCGCTCTGTAAAATCACCTCATTTTTACTATACTTCCTCCATATTGGTTTACTACATGGCATGCACGTCGTTCTAGGTTGAGAATTTAACTGGCTATATATGTGATGAACAGTACTCTGGCCTTTTAAAAAATGTATACTTTTGTACAGTAGTACTATCGATGGATTGCGCCATGGAGCAAAACTTGAAATTAAAAAAAAGGTGGTACATATAGAGAGCGCTCGTCGCCAAATTATGCATATAGTACTATTAAAAAAGCTAGTACGTGCTTAATTGGGGTGCTAAATTCAATTAAAGAAATACTAGTAGTATGTACATACTGAAGAGTTAAAGTAACGAGAAGAAACATAACATAGTTCTGCTGGGGGATCAACACAACACACCCCTCAAATTAAACTAAGCACACCTAAAATTAAACTATGCAACTAATCCGGTAGACACTTCATTAGTAGTTTAGAACCACCATGAGCAACGACACTGCCACCTTACTCGAAGTCCTCGTCCACGTCCTCGACTTCGTCCTTGTCCCTATTCCTCTTGGCCGATACTTCTTTGCCTGAACCGCACACTTGGCTGTTGCTCTTCATCCAACCCTTGTAGATATTGAACTAAAGGTAGCCATCCATTGCAGCGTAGTGGATGTGGTCTATATCTAGTACATTCCGCTGCCATGCATGACGATGAAACGTGTATGGAGGTTTCACCAGTTTACCATACGAAGGATGAACCATGGCTCCTGCCAGGGTCAGCATTGAAGGCTGACGAGAGGGCACCAGCCGATTCTTCTGGAGGTCGAAGGGATTGCCTACAACGAGGCCTATCCGACCCAGGATTTCTTTGTTGTTACCAAAGTCTACAGTAATGAATTTGACTAGGTTGCTCCCGAGGAAGTCCTTAAAATCCTGGCACTCAAAGTCAGCATGGCATATGTGGTAGACCAAGCATAAGTCATGCACGCAAACCTGGATCATGGCGGGCTTCGTCCTTTAGATCCTTCTCTCGTCCCAGGACTGTGGTGTACTCAACATCTAGCCCAGCGACCCACTCATCATCTGAGTTTTCGAACATGCGTCTGAAGTGAGAAAGGCATCCTTTCACTGTCGCGGAAGAACGGGTGTAGATGACGTCGAACTCATCGCCGGTGATGGTTCTAACCTTGTACTCATCACCGATCATGGAGATTTGGGACGCCATGGATTTGGGAGGAGGGTTAGGATTAGTGGAACTGCCGTAATGTGAATGGACGGGACGACTAGGAGCGAACCGCCGTAGTATTGAAGGACGTGCGGGGACGAGTAGGAGCGAACTGCCAGCGTGCGAACGGCAGGGTAGTGGCTTTCCATTTTCCCATGATACGGGCTTCCGAGAGCCCTTGGACCTAAGATCGAACGGTTGCATGGCGTGATTCTAGACCTATGGGTGAATATCCTATCCTGGAGGGTTATTCTGCAAATTTTCAGCAACTTAGCATGCGACCGTTTGATCTCAGATCCAAGGGCTGCCAGCAGCCCGTATCATGGTCGCGCCTACCATGACGGTTGCGTCGCTCGCGCGGTCGCGCCCTTGGAGATTTAACACGGTGCGTTAGGCTATCTGATGTTGGCATGTCATACATAGTCATCACTTAGTCACTCATACTACAACAAGGTTGGCTATAAGTGTATTTTTTGTTACTCCTCTCTATCTCTTTCTTCGTACTCAAGGAAGAAACGGTGCTAGTAAGCGCGTGTATTTATTGCATTTGCCAAGGAGTGACCTCTTCCAATGAAAAGGTGTTGCTAAGTTTGCTTCATTTAATTAGCTATAGACTCAAAATTGTCTTTTCACCTAGGTACACGCGCTTAGCACCATTTCTTCCTTGGGTCACCAAACTAGTCTCTCTCTTCTTGATTAACTTGCCACATCAGACTTTATGCCTATGTGGCAAGCTTAAGCACCTGTAGGAGCAAGTAAAAGTAAGTACAATAATGCGCTTTACATGGCATTTTTGCATATGTGGAGGAAAGAGAGGCAAGGAAAAAGTGGAGAAGTGGGCTCTCATGCAAGAGCCAGCCTCTACTACATGGTGGAGCATTGGGAGAGGCACCTGTATGGAGGTGGTCAGGAATCTGGGAAACTCACGCCGGTCATAGCACCGCAGTTAAAATGATAATGGCAAATCAAATCACGGGGCCCCACCTTCCAGCAGTAACTCGCTGTCAAATCACACAGCCCTACATTTGCAGCAGCTACTCCCTCGTCTTCTCGCGTCTCTGTCGAACCGACTAGGCAGAACTGCCCCGTCGCCTACCGCGCAGGAAAAGCCCCACCCTCGACTTTTAAATACAACTACATCCGCTTAAGAATCCAATGGATGACCTAGAACTATGTGCAGGCCCTATAAACCGAGACGCCTAAAAATAAAAAAAAACGAGACGGAGAGGGTAGTTCAGCACGTATCTTTTTAGATCAATATAGTCAGGATTCACCAAGGAGCAAAACCAAGTGGTAGGCTGCTCCTGTCGTGTTGGCGTAGCAACTCAAGCAAGGTCAGTCCACACACGAAATGGCGACACACTTAACAGGACCCCTTTGGCCGACATGTGGCTCATCCACCGTCTTGTTCCACGTGCGATGCACCAAATTACAGTTCGGAGCAGCGGTTGGAATTGGAGGCACCCCGGTCGTAGTGCCGCAGTAGTAGAAAATGAGCGACGAGGGGTCAAATCACAAAGCCCCACCTTTCCCGCATTAAGCTGGACGGACGAAGCAACCATCATTTCACTCTAGGGCGCAAGAGCATAAAGAAAAGAGAAAACAATGATGCGTGCGGCAGCTACCGAGGGCACCCTAGGGTAGGGGTCTCCACTACAGATCCTTTTTTTGAAAGCACCTCCACTACAAATCGGCTTCTCCCTCGTCCTCTTGAAGAAAACCGATGATGAGTGCGGCGGTAGGGTTTGTAGGAGTACTACAGCGTGCAGGGCCACATCATAGTAAACGGGTTCGAGCCAACACCTTAAATATGTGTGGGCCGCTTGGTTTTACGGGAACGAGGCAGCATTTTGGGTTCGGGGATGAGTGGAGATATAGTACGTACAAAAAATTGTGGACGTAGGTTCGACCGAAAGGCAATGATGCATGGGCCCTGCATTTTGATATACCCGGGGCCGCGTGAAATTTGCTACTCTACTCAAAACTACTAGTAAGGTACTCCCTCCGTCCATGAATAAGTGTACTTCTAGCTTTTGTCTTAAGTCGAAGTTTTAAAACTTTGACCAACTTTATAGGGAAAAGTAGCAGCATTTATGACACTAAATTAGTATCACTAGATTCGTTTTGAGTTGTAATTTCATAATATATCAATTTTATGTCATATATGTTACTACTCTTTTGTATATATTTGGTCAAAATTTTAAAACTTTGACATAGAACAAAGGCTAGAAGTACACTTATTCGCGAACGGAGGGAGTACACATGTATTGAACGCATGAGATTTCGAAACCAAATTATGAATAAATACACATTATAACATGTAAAGCTTTGAGTCATATATGCATGATGTAGATGTCCGTTTAGTTCTTATAGTTCATCTCATTCAAAATCAATAAGTTTTATAAAAATGTTAAGATTCATGGGGTTGTGCATTGTACTCCCTCCGTTCCAAAATAGATGACCAAACTTTGCACTAACTTTGAGTTAGTGCAAAGTTGGGTCATCTATTTTGGAACAGAGGGAGTAAATCATAAAGTAAAAAAAACAAATAATGGCAATTCATTTAGAAAATAATAATCAATTATGATACAGAAGATTCTAGAACAAAGGAGAAGTGCTTGTGTTTTGAGGTTTGTGCATTATGCTTAAGTTCAACCATGGAGTCTTCTAAATTGTACATGTGGCAGATCTAGTGGAATGTTGATGATATCCAACGGCCAGTAGTGCTCGGATTTGCCTATCTCTGCACTGTCGGGTTAGCTTCATCCAGCGACCATCTTTCAAAGTTATTTGGCACACTATATAGTTCTTGTGCCATAGTTGCATGTTTTGGAAAAAAGCTACTAGTGGGTTGTACTATCTATTTAGGAATAGAAGATGTATACATGGAAGTTGTAGGGAAAGAGATGTCATGGAGCATCTCAATTCCTATGAGTAGGGATTGGAAAAGAGATGTCATTTGGTTCACATCATAGGAACTTTTCTATTGAATACAGAGATGACATGTATCTCTATTCCTATGAGGAGGGATTAGAAAAGAGATGTAATTTGGTTCATATCATAGGAACTTTTCTATTGAATATACGCTAATGTTTATTTTCCTTTGAAATTAAGGGAGTATAGGAATCCATTCATATGAACCAAGTGGCTCTAAAGCTATAGAAATGATATCATGTTTATTTCCTTTGAAATGTGGAGTATATGAATATATTCCTATGAACCAATTGGCTCTAAAGGAAAAAAATTCTATAAAAATCATATCATATAGAGTTCCTATGATATTCCTCAACACTAAAGGATGCTTGAAATTGTTGCGGGTGATACGATGGTCTTTCTTTGTAGACTCCTCACCCAACTTTATAGTTACCTCTCGAAGATGAATGAAATGACATATACATGGTATTCTACATGTGCAATTTGGTACACGAAAACTCGGTAAAAGTTTGCGAGGTTCGAATTTTCAATAAAGCTATATGCACTACATTTCGGAACGGATGGAGCATACGGCAGTTGCTAACACGCACGTGGAAGATTTGTGTGTAGGAGGAGTGGCTGTTCTGTTAAATGACATGGTAAAACTAACACTGTCGGATGCCGATCTAACGGTTCTTACGGCGTTCGTTAGGAAAAGGCTTGTGGCGAACGTTTGTCAGATAATGATTTATGGACACATGCATTGCATTGATACGTGCCCCCCTCTCTCTCACGCACACGCACCCTCACGAGTCACGACTCTCCCGAGTCCTCTCGCAGACTCGCACGTCACACCCACCGTCTATTTGCAGGTAGACGTCACGCACATATGTGTTCTTCACACCCTACCCTCAGAACTTCTAAAAAACAAAATACGGCACGCACATTTTATTTTAGCTCACACGTCACACACTTATACTATTACTCTTGCGGAGAACGTTCTTTGGGCATCGTATATTGTACTCTCACGAAGAGAAGCGGAGCACACACGCACTAGTTCTCTCACACCCACTCGCGGGTACACGTAGGAGCGCATTTTTTTAAGCTGGTACAACAAAATCACTCCACTATATATAAAAGCAGGAGCCTTAGCGCTTGCTTTACTAGGGTTCCTCTCGTTCACTCTCTCATGCTCTCCAGATCTAAGCAACACATAGGTGGCCACACTCTCTCTCAGCTCACGGCTGGTCACAAATCCGGCCAGACAACCTCGACCGGGGTAGGGGTGTAGGTGCATCGTTCACGCTGTCATCGGCGGCGAGGGAGGAGACCAACGGCTGCCCGCGCGTCCCGATCGGCGGCCGTGCCGTTCTCTTCGAGAGAGCGCCGGCTCGGGAGGGCCTTCGACCCCTTCTTCCTCCCTGTGGTATTGTGTCCAAGATGCGGCCTCCCGACGCCGTCTTTGCGACATGCCGACGACCCTCGGGTATATATTCCTTTGAAACCTGCCTTGCTCTACTGCCCCAGCTCCCTTCGTGTGGATCCTTTTCTACTTCCGCCCGCTGTTCCGAAGTCACCTAGACTTCTACTATTATTAGAAGTAAAGCTATTTCATACAGTTGACTCAAAGTGTTGGTTCGAACAGGGAAGAAAGTGGGAAAGCTGTAGCATGAATCTAGGACTTGGTTCTAAGAGGAAACAGGGGAAAGTTGTAATATCTGTCACTGTTTAAATAACCGTAGTTCTTATTTGCGCAAACAGGGATGTCTGTCTCCATATCGTTTCGAGATGTCTGTCTCCGTATCGTTTCTATCCGCGCAACCAAAAGCACACACCTCAGTTTTAGTACAAATGCGCAAAATGAGATGGCTATCCCTCGTTGTCGTCGTCTAACCTCCCGTCTTCAAGGTATCCCTACATTGGTAGTAACTAAGGTAGAATGACCAACGCAATCTAAAAGAAGCTGATTCGTACGTTTTACTTCCTGATTGCAGTGCAGGGACGAGCGAAAACAACTGCATCCTAGTCCGGAATGCACTTTCTACCAGTTCATCCATGGACCAAGTACTAGCTGGCACGGCTGCACGGTGGTTTTTTGGACAGGTGCACGGACAAGAGGCATTGTGGTCTGCTTATTTTTGCAAATAGTGGTGCTTAAATTTAGTGGAATGCACAAGAATTTCACCTGGTCAGTACACTGCATGGTTCAGTTCAGCATTCCAGCTGAGACCACAATTATAATTGGTTATTCTGGAATGAGAGAACCTAACCCTGAATGGTGGCAACAAGAAAAAACCAGAGTGAACTCCAGGAAATTTAAGCCTGCCGGGAGGCCCTTTGCTCAGAGAGAAGCCTTGCTTGTTTTTTCATGATTTGTAAACCTTCTCACAACTTTGTCTTTTGTTGTGAACTAGTATATGTTTGATATGTTCTATGAATCATTGAGATGTATAAAATTGCTGAACTTATGCTTTTCAAGTTTTTTATGAAGATGAGTTTAATGTGAGTGTTCCACATGAGCGCTGGACTAGCGTGTGAATGTTTGGAATTTATTACATTGTGGCCTCAATTAACTGCATGAACCACTGTAACAAGATACATAGTTGCTTATATGTCAGACAGCAGATTGTTGATTGTTAGCTGGTCGATAGCCTAGTGTTGAAGCGAGCTGAGCCAATGTCCCGTGTTTTGCACAACTATTTACAAGTGGGGTAGCACCAACAGTGTTTACAAGTACTTATGTATACGTCGGCGCACGGTTCTCGAACGAGTGCTCTATTTCATCAAAACACACACTGCTCGTATGATAAACCGTGACAACTTATGTCTTACCATGCCATATTCATGAAAAAACTAGTGAGGACGCATCTGTTTCGGCAACAATTACGATGGTTCTCACATGATTCACGGGCACACAAAAGTAGCAGCAGTTCCCATAGACGGATTCAAACAGAGTACTAGCCCCAGAGGGGTCGATAATAGGCAAGGTTCGGATAATTAGACACAATCCAAACTACTATTAAACACTAGCTGGGGCAACTATTTCATGCATCGATCCAATTTCGGCTGGACACAAGACGGACCTTGCCATGAACATCATCGAGGACGTCCCGCAGCAGCTCAATCCTGTGAACCTTCATGAAGACAACCTTGTGGCCTTGCCACTGATAAACTTGTTTGTGGAGGCATGCCACGTCATCTTCCTGCGTAAGCTTGACAAGAACAGTATTCCTCACAAACGAAGGAGTAGCTTTGAACTTCTTGTGCTTCAGTACACCCTGGACAACACGCCTGACAACAGTGAGGCTGGAATACAACTCTTCATTGGTATAACCGCAAATGGCTTCCAGGATCCAATAGCCTAAGAACTCTGTTTTCCCAGTGCGTATATTCAAGTCGTCCGCCTCATAGCGAGTGACATGTACAACCACACAATCCTTGTCTGCATCAGGGCTCTAATTGAAACAGAAACAAATTCTGAATTACTTTTCAGTATAAGAAACACAAGTTATTTAAACCACTACGTATACCATGGCATCGAAGCTAATAAAATTTTGCATTATTAATCACCACATACTTCCTTTTCTAAAAAAATCACCACATACTTAGATGAAAAACCACAATCAAGATCGGCAAAGAAGGAAATCACCTTGGGCAGCTCAGCGGGGGGGGGGGGGGACACATCCTCGAAGGGGGAAAACTGCTCCTGCAGTGCCACGGGGGCTGTAACCTCAAACGGGGCGTTGACCATCTCAGTATCTGGGGTCGCCTTGGTGGTTGCCTCCATCTTCTTGGAGCTCTCTGTCTCGTGGGGATCAGCCTCCCGCATCTGCTCCAATATCGGCAGATCTTTGCCTGGTTCTCCTTGGTCCATCATGAAACTGACGAATACTAGGAGACCACTGAAAGGAAAACACAATCGCAATGACAATGAAACAAAAAAGAGAGTGATGATCGGTTACTGCTTTGCAAAAGTTCTTTTTTTCCTCTGAACGAAAATATACCAACATCACGGATCCGCTTACCTTCCCTTCGTTCGGAGAGAAGAACAGTGGCAGATGCAAGTGTTGCCTTTCTTGAAGACGGTGAGGAGAAGGGGATTCAGCGAAGAGTGAAATGATGGTTGCTTCGTCCGTCAAACTTAGACTGAGGGGAGGTGGGGTTTTGTGATACGACGGCTCGTTACTGCCGCGCTACGACCGGGGTGACTCTCCGCCTGCATACTGCCTTCTAATTTGGTGGATGGCATTTGGGCCCGCGCACTGCATGGCCCGCATGTCGGTGAACAAAAGTATAACGGCATTCAGTAGAGGAAGACGTTTCAATGACGTAGGAGGAGCCAGAAGCGGTAGAGTGTCTCCACTGTACTAGTAGTAATTGTTTTTCTGGCTAGTTGTAGAGTGTCTCCACTGTACTAGTAGTAATTGTTTCTCGGGTCCCAAGACAAAACAGCCCATCCACACTAGTAAATAGTAAAATCAATTCAAAAGCCCATATATTTACTGAATGAGATGCGCTACCCACACCCAGCACACCCCCCCCCCCCCAAAAAAACCCTGGGTGCTCTTCTTCCTCCTCGCTCCTACAGAAAACCCCAGCTCCCCTTCTTCCTCACTCCTACAGAAAACCCCCAGCTCCCCTTCTTCTTCGCTCGCACTACAACTAGGCTTGTCATTCGTTACTCTGATCAAATCCGTGAGAACGACGCGACGCCCTCGAGGAAAATGGAGTCAGCTGACCCTAGCGCCAAGAAGATGAGGCTCCCGCCAGCGGCGACGCCTGTTGTAGATCCCGCACCCGGCAGCGCGGGGAGAAGCGGCGACCCCGCCCCCACCGGATCCGAGGAACCCGTAGAATCTCGGGTGGACCGCATCAGCGATCTCCCGGACGCCATCCTTGGGGAGATCATCTCGCTTCTCCCCACCAAGGATTGCTGCCGCACCCAAATCCTCTCAATTCGGTGGCACCCTCTATGGCGCGCCATTCCCCTTAATCTCGACTGTCGTCAGCTATCTCTCTTCAATGATTTTGAAATCCCCAGAGCCATCATCTCCTCCCACCAGGGCTCCGTTCAAAGCCTCTGCATCCCGTCATGCTACCTGAGCAAGCATACCATGCCCTGCACGGTGGACGCCTGGCTGGAATCCCCTGAATTCACAGAACTATAGCTGCTTGAGTTCTACTATTCCCCTGGAAATCACATACCACATACCAAACGCCATGAACTTGTGCCCTCAGCACCGATGTCCATCTCGGGGTTTTCGTCCTCTCTCCACACCGCCACCTTTGCACAGTGCTACCTACCAGACAATCTGGTAATAAACCTTCGACTCCCATTTCTCAAGAAACTTTCACTTGTGTGGGTTCGTATATCAGAGGCCTCATTGCACAGCATCATCCACTCCAGTTGCCCTGCACTGGAGTGCTTGGTGCTTGTTTTCATAGTTAGAATCGGTTGTCACCAAATAAAGTCGCCTAACCTTGTAAGAATTGGAATTTCTTTTGACGGAAGGAAGCTCATCATCCAAGATGCCCCTTCACTTCAAAGGTTGATCCTTGATTCTAGTTATTCACCGTTGCAAATAACCGTCCTCTCTGCGCCTAAACTGGAGACCTTGGGTGTAATACATGATCTCTATGCTCATTTCAATATGGTGTTTGGCTCCACAGTTCTTCAGGTACTTTATATTATCATCTACACTTGTAACCATAAGCTGCATTTTAAATTTCTGCGCATAATTTATATATCATCTTGGAGTACACATTTTGTACTAATATTATGTTCTATGCTCAATGAAGAGTTTCTCCATGGATGGCCTATCAATGGTGCTGGATTCTGTCAAGATCTTATATATCCAAATGAATAGTTTTGATCTGAACAAGATTATTGGCTGGCTGCAATGCTTTCCATGTCTGGAGAAGTTGTATATAAAGGTGATAATTTCACGCACATTGGAAGCCCGCATATAGTGTACTAGAATTAACCGTTCAGTTGTTGCTCTTTCGACACTCTTCTTTTAGACCTTAACTGTTTTCAATCTTCATGTCTATTTAGGCAACTGGACGGGGTAAGAAAGTTATAACCAATCGGTGGATTCGTAAGCATCGGGATTTTCTCACTTCTCATGAGATTCGATTTAAGACAATAACGCTAGAACGATATGTAGCCAACCGTGCAAACACAAGATTTGTCACATTCTTCCTGCTGAATGCGAGGTTACTATTGTCCATCAGGCTTAAGTATATCAACAGCATGGTTTTGACGGATGGGTATGTCGAAGAGCAAAAAAAGGAGTTTCAGGTGGGCAAAAGAGCTTCTGAACGTGCCGGGCTTCTATTTACAACATATTGTGGTCATAATCCAGTAAATTTTACAACCCAGGATGTTCATTCTATGGACCTGACCGATCCATTTGACTGTGACTGCCGAAAACAGTGCTGGAGTTAGATGTTGTTGCCCATTTCAATCTGGGTTTTTTTTGTAAACCTGATGAACAATTAACCCTCATGCTTTTGTACAGTTTGTAAGCTGGAGTTAGATGTTCCTTCCCTTTTCAACTCGGCTGTGACTGTCATATTTTCTTTGAAACAAGGCAAATGGCTTGCCATTCGTTTAATTTAGAGTGAAATATTGTAACAAATCCAAACCAAGGGAAATAACATTACTCTCACCGGCTGCTTGAGCCCACTATGCATTACAGAAGCCAAGTGATTAGCCCCCGCCAGCACCCACAAACTTATTTCGAACTAGCACATCAAATGGGCTCTAAATTTTCATAGGAAAGGCTGGACATCTGGGGCTCACGCCATTTTCAATGTAGTCAATAAACGAGAGAATTACACTACGTGCGGCTGACACCAGGGACCCAACAAGTCGCGCAGTTTTTTTAGCAACAAGCAGTTGTTATTTATACTAGTTTTAGCGATGGATCAGGGTAACAACGGGGCTGTGCGGGGGCTATGGCTCGTCTAGCCAGGGTTTTATTTATGTTTACCACATCATGAGCCCAGTTGTGTTTTTTTCTTGCTGAAAATGGCTAGCCCAGTTCTAATTTTTTAAAGAAATACCCAAACAAGGCCTACTTGCTTTATCGGCCCTGTTGGGCTGCAAATCTTTCAAGACGAGGAGAGTTTCATTCGGTTTGCCCAGAAATGGGCTGTACATTTTTAAAACACATCAAACCGGGAATTAGTTTCAATTTTTTTTCATTACAAGATCTTAAATTCCATTGATTTTTATGCATGGACAATTATTTGGATTTTATATTTATATAAATTATTTTTCAAAATAGTTTGAATGTGAATGATATTTCTGGATTAAAAATAGTTGATTGCACCGAAATATGCAAAATTTCGTATACTTTTTAACCGTGGCCACAATATGGGGTGTGATGCTAACAAAAAGAAGATGGGCTCCAAAAAAATTCTTAAGAATTAGCAAATGGGTTGTACATTATTAGAAATAATGGCAGATGGGTTGTATGCTGTTTTCCACATATTTGAGGCTGACTTGTGCACCTACTACAGGTTGACGCGTATGCTTTCATAAAAAAAGGTTGACGCACACGCAACGCCCTGTCAACTTAGTCAACACACGAGAGCAGTGACTGTTGGATGTCCATCCAACGGCTGTCATGCTTCTTCAATCTCTGCTCTTCATGCTCAAGCCGCTCAAACAAGCGCTGGCGGGACTGCCTGCTCCCTCCTTCGCGCGGCCGGCTGTGCTGCCGCGCAGGCCTCACCGCCCGACCGCACTCCCATCGCTGGCCTGGCCATCCCTCTACTCACCCACACCCGTTGTTATTCTCCGGTGACGGCAGACGAACCAGTAAACCCTCGTACAGTCGTACTCCCCTCCGCGTGGGAAACAACTGCCGAGTCTTCCCTGCCTTCGTGTCGTCCCCTTCCTAGGCCTCGCTGTCATGCACTGCCCTGGTGCTCTTCGCGCGGCGTGGTCAACGTGGTCAAGGAACGACTTCCATCGGACGTGGACTATACGTGGAGAGGCGGACAGCTGGGTCCATGGCGGCAGCAAGGAAGTGCCTCCTTATTACGCAGAAAATAATGATTCCTCCACCTGACAGCAGGGACCCATCAGACGGGCCACCGTATTTCATGAAAAAAAAACGTTTCCCCCCTGACTGCTGGGACCCACCAGCTACACCTTCGCACGCTAGGAAGTACATCCAGGCAAAAAAAATGATTCGCCCCCTGACTGCTAGGACCCAACAGCTACATCTTCGCACGCAAGGAAGTGCATCCGGGTAAAAAAACCAAAACGATTCACCCCCCTGACTGCTGGGACCCACCAGCTACATCTTCGCACGCAAGGAAGTGCGTCCGGGCAGAAAAAACGATTTGCCCCCTGACTGCTAGGACCCACCAGCTACATCTTCGCAGGCAAGGAAGTGCCTAACAGTCGGGACCCACCTGGTCGAAGCGTACGTAGTGTTGACATTCTGGTCGCGAACGTGTATGTACATACTGGTCGATGTAGAGGCGCGCACGTGTCGTAGTAGAGGCGCGCACGTGTCGTAGTAGAGGCGCGCACGTAGCATGTACACGTACGTACAACGGCCAGGGTGCAAGAAAGAAAATACGGCCACGTATGTGTACATACGGGCGGGGTCTTGAACGCCTACTCGCGCATACGTACGGCAAGGGCTCGTGTACATGGCTGGGTCGGAACGGAGAAACAGTATAGTCGTCGTGTTCATGGGTCGGAACGGAATGCGTGGTCGTGTTCATCGGGAGGGATTGGACGGAAGAGGCGATGGAAACGAGGCCTGGTGTACCGCACAATGGAGGAAATGGACCTCCTACGGTCGAAATGGGGGTCCTGTTGATCGGGAGGGGTGTGGCGTACCGCAAAACGGAGGAAACGGACCTCCTACGGTCGAAACAGGGGTCCTGTTGATCGAGAGGGGCGTGGCGTACCGCAAAACGGAGGAAACGGACCTCCTACGGTCGAAACGGGGGTCCTGTTGATCGGGAGGGGTGTGGCGTACCGCAAAACGGAGGAAACAGACTTGTGTTGGAGCGCTACGGTCGAAACGGGGTCCTGTTCATCGCGAGGGGTGTGGCGTACTGCAAAACGGGACTCCACGGGATATTGTTCATCTCCACCGTCGACCCCCTCCTGCCTCCACGAGCTACTGTTCATCCACCGTCGACCTCCTCCAGCCTCCACGGGCTCCTGTTCATCCAGCCTCCATCGCGCGCTACTCCACCGGCTACTGTTCAACCACCCCTCCACCGTCTACTGTTCATCCAGCCCTCCACACCACGGGGTCCTGTTCAACCACCCCTCCACGGGCACCCCTCCACCGTCTACTGTTCATCCTGCCCTCCACACCACGGGGTCCTGTTCATCCACCCCTCCACGGGCACCCCTCCATCGTCTACTGTTCATCCAGCCCTCCACCACACCACGGGGTCCTGTTCATCCAGAGGCAACGCCACCGCTCACTATTCATCCACCCCCCCCCCCGCAACGCTCATTGTTCATCCCATTGATCGGCTTCAGTTAGCAGCAGTAGCCAAGGAATCGCTCGATCGGGTTCAGTTAACAGCCATCGATCGATCGCTCGGGTTCAGTAACGCGTAGCCTCCAGTGCAATCGCTCGGGTTCAGTTAGATCCCAACGCCTCGCTCGGGTTCAGTTAGAGCCAATGCCTCGCACACACGCGTGTACGAGAGAAACGCGCATCGCTCGGCCCCCGACCTCCCACCGTAACCGGGAACTCCCCGAAATTTTCCTCCCCCTCGCTTCTACCACGGTTTTTTCTGTCATGGACGGCCCAAAGAATGTCATGCAGCTACGTCTCCGGCCCGCCTAGGACGAAAAGCCCATTTTCTGTCATGATTTTTTGTCATAGAAGTAGGAGCCCACCACATCTATGATGATACCGGGTTTTGTCACAATTATCGTCATAGAAGTGTCATATGTATGACAGAAAAAAATTTCGTTCGGCCCAAAATGTCACGGATGTGTCTTTTTTTTGTAGTGCACGACCCTGACGGCAGCGCCATCAACCCATGCGTGAAGAAGAAGGAGAGGGAAAGGAAGATGGCAAGAAAGCCCTGCTCGGGACGGCATGCGTCGTAGCTAGCGGCGACCGTCAGAAGCAGAGGAAGGATGAAGAGGCAGGGGAGCGCACGCGTGAATGATCTCCGCCGCTCCCTTACCCCCAATTTATAGGCCATGATTCGAGACGTGGGGAAGTGGGATCGTTTGCGCTCGCCCCGCCCACTTTCCTGCAATAAGTGCGCACGTACGCACGCAATAACTGCCAGGAGAATGGCAACCGACCTGCGGACGCCGCAATAAATCCGCGCGCATAGGTCGAGGGTGTGCAGTGGCGGGCCCCAGGGCATCGCCCCGTCCTATCGCGCGCGTGGCCTGTCAGGCCCTTCCGGCTCCCAGGTGCCACGTGGCAGCCGCGCGAAGCCCGAAAGATTGCCCAAGATTCGTCGAGCTCCTCGGTTTCCTGCCATGAATGAGATACCGCGATCCGGCTTCCGGAAGCCGGCACACAGTGGGTGTTGCCGGACCCAGCGGTCACCAAGTTTGCCTCTGCAAAGGGGGGAAACTGCGAAGGCCCACCCATCTGAAGACGGCGGACCTTCATAGCTTTGGGGACTACTATCGGGGGGATGAACCCCAGGCAGGCAACGGAACCCGGATCCTTTTTGAAAACAACGGGGCCTACATCACCCCTCAACTCGGCCCGACCTTGGCCGAGTTGCTCGACTCAGCCAGGTCGCTCGACCCGGCCAGACTCCTCAACTCGGCCCCAACGACCAAGCTCGAGACTTCTCCAGCAAGCCAGCACCGCCCTTGGCGTGTTCTCCAAACCCGGCCAAGGGTCAGCGGCCGTCCCATCCCAGCCGTACGATGGGACAAGTCCCCGCTAGCTAATGATCAAAGCCACAGTACCCCGCCCATGCCTCTGGTCAGCCGGACGAGGCAACAGTGCCCTCCACCTACCCGCTGACTAGGGTCGACGTGGCCACAGTGCCCTACACCTACCCGCTGACTAGGTCTGGCATGGCAACAGTGCCCTGATGTCTACTACACAACCTTCTTCTTGTAGACGTTCTTGGGCCTCCAAGTGCAGAGGTTTGTAGGACAGTAGCAAATTTCCCTCAAGTGGATGACCTAAGGTTTATCAATCTGTGGGAAGCATAGGATGAAGATGGTCTCTCTCAAGCAACCCTACAACCAAATAACAAAGAGTCTCTTGTGTCCCCAACACACCCAATACAATGGTAAATTGTATAGGTGCACTAGTGCGGCGAAGAGATGGTGATACAAGTGGTATATGGATGGTAGATAAAGGTATTTGTAATCTGAAAATATAAAACAACAAGGTAACGAATGATAAAAGTGAGTGTAAATGGTATTGCAATGCTAGGAAACAAGGCCTAGGGTTCATACTTTCGCCAGTGTAAGTTCCCTCAACAATACTAACATAATTGGATCACATAACTATCCCTCAACATGCAACAAAGAGTCACTCCAAAGTCACTAATAGCGGAGAACGAACGAAGAGATTATGGTAGGGTACGAAACCACCTCAAAGATATTCTTTCCAATCAATCTGTTGGGCTATTCCTATAGGTGTCACAAACAGCCCTAGAGTTCGTACTAGAATAACACCTTAAGACACAAATCAACCAAAACCCTAATGTCACCTAGATACTCCAATGTCACCTCAAGTATCTGTGGGTATGATTATACGATATGCATCACACAATCTCAGATTCATCTATTCAACCAACACAAAGGACCTCAAAGAGTGCCCCAAAGTTCCTACCGGAGAATCACGACGAAAACGTGTGCCAACCCCTATGCATAGGTTCATGGGCGGAACCCGCAAGTTGATCACCAAAACATACATCAAGTGTTCTCAAATCTTTAAAGACTCAATCCGATAAGATTACTTCAAAGGGGAAACTCAATTCATTACAAGAGAGAAGAGGGGGAGGAGAAACATAGGATCCAACTATAATAGCAAAGCTCGCGATACATCAAGATCGTGCCAAATCAAGAACACAAGAGAGAGAGATCAAAAACATAGCTACTGGTACATACCCTCAGCCCCGAGGGTGAACTACTCCCTCCTCGTCATGGAGAGCGTCAGGATGATGAAGATGGCCACCGGTGAGGGATCCCCCCTCCGGCAGGGTGCCGGAACAGGGTCCCGATTGACTTTTGGTGGCTACAGAGGCTTGCGGCGGCGGAACTCCCGATCTAATCTCTGTTCTGGAAGTTTTACGATATGTGGGTATATATGGGTGCAAGGGGTACGTCGGTGGAGCTTCGGGGGCCCCACGAGGTAGGGGGGCGCGCCCTAGGGGGGTGGGCGCGCCCCCCACCCTCGTGGCCAGCTCCCGTATCTTCTGATGTAGAGTCCAAGTCTATTTGGTGGCTTTCCTTCCAAAAATAACTTCTCCAGTTGATTTCGTTCCGTTTCAACTCCGTTTGATATTCCTTTTCTTCGAAACACTGAAATAGGCATAAAACAGCAAATCTGGGTTGGGCCTCCGGTTAATAGGTTAGTCCCAAAAATAATATAAAAGTGGATAATAAAGCCCAATATTGCCCAAAACAGTAGATAATATAGCATGGAGCAATCAAAAATTATAGATATGTTGGAGACGTATCATGCCCCGGCGTGACCTATGACGCCAACAAGCGGCGACCTGACGGAGCGCCACTGTAGCCGATTCAACCCGGCGACGCCCTGAAGATCGACAAGACGACACACAGTGCACCCTAGGCGCGTTGGGCCCGCGCCCGAAGAACCCGGCGAGCCTTGATACCCGACGGGTCCCAGCACCGGGTTCCCGGACACTGACAACCTAGCCCTACGGCCTTGTAACATTACCCTTGTACCCCTGGGGGTTGACCTAGAAAACCCCCCAGGAGCCCCCATGCATACGGGCAACCCACTTCATTCACACAGTCGACCACGCACGCCTAGCAAGCGACACCCGAGGAGAGGGAGCAACCTAAGCCTTGGCCGGACCTCCTTCTTCCTCCCTACAGCTCTAGGAGCAGCTCTGTACTGTTACATATAAACCACACTCGGCAGGACTAGGGGTGTTATCTCTCCGGAGAGCCCCGAACCTGGGTATGTCTTGCGTCCCACGCTCGCTCATGCCGACCTTGCCTCTGGAGCTCACCAGTGCCCTCGAGCCTCCTCCTATCTTTAGCCATCCTTTGGCATCTGTCGTGCACCCACCACGACACACATCCTCACAAATACCGACAGGTATAGCAGTTGATTTATCGGCCATTTGCAAAGATATTTCAGTAGGTGTCAACTTATTCAGATCAAGTCTACGATACAAAGAGAGAGGCATAACACTAACACCGGCTCCAAGATCACATAAAGTAGTATTAACATAGTTTCTTTTAATAGAGCATGGTATAGTTGGTACTTCGGGATCTCCTAGTTTCTTTGGTATTCCACCCTTAAAAGTGTAATTAGCAAGCATGGTGGAAATTTAAGCCTCTGATATTTTTCTTTTATTTGTAACAATATCTTTCATATACTTAGCATAAGGATTCATTTTGAGCATATCAGTCAAACGCATACGCAAAAAGATAGGTCTAATCATTTCAGCAAAGCGCTCAAAATCCTCATCATCCTTTTTCTTGGATGGTTTAGGAGGAAAAGGCATGGGTTTCTGAACCCATGGTTCTCTTTCCTTACCGTGCTTCCTAGCAACAAAGTGTCTCTTATCATAACGTTGATTCTTTGATTGTGGGTTATCAAGATCAACAACAGGTTCAATCTCTACATCATTATCATTGCTAGATTGAGCATCAACATGAACAGCATCATTAACATTATCACTAGGTTCATCTTCATTACCAGATTGTGTTTCAGCATCAGAAATAGAAATATCATTGGGATTCTCAGGTGTGTCAACAACAGGTTCACTAGAAGCATGCAAAGTCCTATCAATTTTCTTCTTCCTCTTAGATGGACTAGCTGCATCAACATTAATTCTCTGAGAATCTTTCTCAAATCTCTTAGGATGGCCCTCGGGATACAAAGGTTCCTTAGTCATTTTACCCCCTCTAGTCATAACTCTAACAACATTATCATTTTTCTTATTATTTAATTCATTGAGCAAATCATTCTGAGACTTAAGTACTTGTTCTACTTGAGTGGTAACCATAGAAGCATGTTTACTAATAAGTTTAAGTTCACCTTTAACACTAGCCATATAATCACTCAAGTGTTCAAGCATATCAACATTGCATTTCAATTGTCTGCCAAAATAAGCATTGAAGTCTTCTTGTTTAACCATAAAGTCATCAAACTCATCCAAGCATTGGCTAGCGAACTTAGTAAATGGTATTTCGTGTTTATCAAATCTATAGAGAGAATTTACCTTTACTACCTGTGTCGGGTTATCAAGACCATGTATCTCTTCAATAGGTGGTAAATTCTTAACATCTTCAGCTTTAATACCTTTTTCTTTCATCGATTTCTTTGCCTCTTGCATATCTTCAGGACTGAGAAATAAAATACCCCTTTTCTTCGGAGTTGGCTTAGGAGTTGGTTCAGCAAGTGTCCAATTATTTTCATTTGTCAACATATTATTCAATAGCAATTCAGCTTGATCAACAGTTCTTTCCCTGAAAACACAACCAACACAACTATCCAGGTCATCTCTGGAAGCATCGGTTAGTCCATTATAAAAGATATCAAGTATTTCATTTTTCTTAAGAGGATGATCAGGCAAAGCATTAAGCAATTGGAGAAGTGTGACACCCCCGATTTGACCGTACACTAATCATACACGCAAACGTGTACGATCAAGATCAGGGACTCACGGGAAGATATCACAACACAACTCTACAAATAAAATAAGTCATACAAGCATCATATTACAAGCCAGGGCCTCGAGGGCTCGAATACAAGTGCTCGATCATAGACGAGTCAGCGGAAGCAACAATATCTGAGTACAGACATAAGTTAAACAAGTTTGCCTTAAGAAGGCTAGCACAAACTGGGATACAAATTGAAAGAGGCGCAGGCCTCCTGCCTGGGATCCTCCTAAACTACTCCTGGTCGCCGTCAGCGGGCTACACATAGTAGTAGGCACCTCCGATGTAGTAGGAGTCGTCGTCAAAAGTGGCGTCTGGATCCTGGGCTCCAACATCTGGTTGTGACAACCAGGTAGAAGGGATAGGGGAAAATAAGGAGAAAGCAACCGTGAGTACTCATCCAAAGTACTCGCAAGCAAGGAACTACACTACATATGCATGGATATATGTGTAAAGGGGCCATGTCGGTGGACTGAACTGCAGAATGCCAGAATAAGAGGGGGATAGCTAATCCTGTCGGAGACTACGCTTCTGGCAGCCTCCGTCTTGCAGCATGTAGAAGAGAGTAGACTGAAGTCCTCCAAGTAGCATCGCATAGCATAATCCTACCCGGCAATCCCCTCCTCGTTGCCCTGTTAGAGAGCGATCATCGGGTTATATCTGGCACTTGGAAGGGTGTGTTTTATTAAGTATCGGTTCTAGTTGTCATGAGGTCAAGGTACAACTCCAAGTCGTCCTGTTACCTAAGATCACGGCTATTCGAATAGATTAACTTCCCTGCAGGGGTACACCACATTTCCCAACACGCTTGATCCCCTTTGTCCGGACACACTTTTCTGGGTCATGCCCGGCCTCGGAAGATCAACACATCGCAGCCCTACCTAGGCACAACAGAGAGGTCAGCACGCCGATCTAAATCCTATGGCGCAGGGGTCTGGGCCCATCGCCCGTTGCACACCTGCATGTTGCGAACGCGGCCAGTGAGTAGACCTAGCAACCACCATTAGAAAGGAAGTTGCGTTACGCGGTCCAACCCGGCGCGCGCCGCTCAGTCGCTGACGTCACGAAGGCTTCGGCTGATACCACGACGTCGAGTGCCCATAATTGTCCCCGCGTAGATGGTTAGTGCGTATAGGCCAGTGGCCAGACTCAGATCAAATACCAAGATCTCGTTAAATGTGTTATCTTGAAATAACCGCGAACGCTGACCCGGGCCAGGCCCACCTCTCTCCTAGGTGGCCGCAACCTGCCCTGTAGCTTCGCCACAAAGTAACAGTCGGTGGCCGTCGGGAACCCAGGCCCACCACTACCTGGGTGGAACCACCTGCCCCTTCAGCCCCCATCTCTGAACTAACATAAGTATGTAACAGAGTATAGTATATGTACCCGTGATCACCTCCCGAGTGATCACGGCCCGATAGTATAGCATGGCAGACGTACTAGAATGTAGGGCCACTGATGAAGTACTAGCAACCTATACTAAGCATGTAGGATTGCAGGTAAGGTATCAACAGTAGTAACAACAATGACAGGCTATGCATCAGGATAGGATTAACGGAAAGCAGTAACATGCTACACTACTCTAATGCAAGCAGTATAGAGAAGAGTAGGCGATATCTGGTGATCAAGGGGGGGCTTGCCTGGTTGCTCTGGCAAGAGAGAGGGGTCGTCAACACCGTAGTCGTACTAGGTAGCAGCGGTGTCGGTCTCGGTGTCTAGCAAGAGAAGAGGGGGAAGAAACAATAAATATTAAGCAAACAGATGCATAGCGATGCATGACATGACAAGTAGCGGTGCTAGGGGTGCTGTCGTGGTTCTAAGCCTGACAGTAGAGTGGGGGGTAGGTATGGAGAGGCAAGGTCCTAGCTATGGAGAGGTTGTAAGCACAAAGGATGTACGAGTTCAGGCCCTTCTCGGAAGAAGTAACAGCCCTACGTCTCGGAGCCCGGAGGCGGTCGAGTGGATTATGAATGTATGAATTACAAGGTGCCGAACCCTTCTGCCTGTGGAGGAGGGTGGCTTATATAGAGTGCGCCAGGACCCTAGCCAGCCCACGCAGGAGAGGGTTTAAGGTGAGTTAAGTCTGGGGCGTTACTGGTAACGCCCCACATAAAGTGCCTTTACTATCATAAAGTCTACTTGATTACAGGCCGTTGCAGTGCAGAGTGCCTCTTGACCTCCTGGTGGTCGAGTGAGTCTTCGTGGTCGAGTCCTTCAGGCCAGTCGAGTGAATCCTCGTTGGTCGACTGGAAGGCGACCTCTTCTAAGGATGTCCTAGGGTAAGTTACTTGGATCAGGTCCATGATCCTACCCTAGGTACACAACCCCATCATTAGCCCCCGAATGGATCGAGGCTTCGAGTGAAGAAGGAGTTGATGTCGTTTCCGATTAACCTTTGCGCTCCGGTTGTGCGCTGTTCTGGACCAAAGAATCCCTTTGTCGACAGGAAACAAATTGCCTTCAGTCAACTTGATCCATTCTGTTTTTGCGTCGAGTGATCTTTCAGGCTTCGACGATCTCCGAGCGACGGATCGCCGGAAACACCGCGCCTGACAGACTGATTTGTTGCTCGCGGATTCCGCGGGATGCGAAATTTTGGGGCGCGCGCGAAGCGGGGCGGACCGCGGCGTTCGGATGGGACGGGGCATGGACGCCTCGATCTCCGCGCCGCCTTTTTCGCCACGTATCCCGCCTGCATAACTGTTCCAGATATGATTAGATCGCCCGGGCCCACCTGTCATCCACTCGGAAGGGACCTTATAAATGTGCCCGGCGAGGATTTCTGTGCTGCGCCTTAGCATTCTTCCCCTCTCTCTGCTTCCTTCCTCCCTGCTCAGCGTGCTCGCTCTCGCCCCCGCACCACTTCCCTTTGCGCATCTCGCCGGCGACCATGGCCAAGGAGAAGACGGCGGCGCTGGAGCGCGCAAAGAAGGCGTCGGCATCGGAGAAGGCGAAAGGAAGATCCACCAGCCGCGGAGGGTCCTCGTCCAGATCCCGCCTGCCGAAGGGCTGGGTCCAAGGAGACTGGATCCAGTCGACCATCACGGAGAATGACCTCCTCGACATGGCCAACGAGGGCTTGATCCCCCACGGAGCTGCGAGGCTTCCGGGGAAGGAGTGGCAGCCCCAGCCAGAAGAGGGTGAGTGTGTGCTTTTGGCCACCCATGTTGATCGCGGGTTTTCCTTGCCACCGAGTGTTTTCTTTCGTGGCTTTTTGAACTTCTTCGGAGCGCAGCTCCACCACTTTACCCCAAACTCCATTGCCTATCTTGCCGCGTTCGTGTCCATGTGTGAGGGTTTCTTGGGCTGTCGACCGCACTGGGGTTTGTTCAAACATATATTCACGTGTCGATCTCAGACCGTGAAGAAGGCGAGCCCAGGTGATGAGAGAACCCGAGTCGTCCAAATGTGCGGAGGCCTGGGGATTCAGGTGAGGAATAAGAGCACCTTCCCGCCCATGACCTTTCCCGAGTCCGTCAGAGGCTGGCAGTCGACTTGGTTCTACTGCCAGGTCCAGTCGACGCCAGGGCAGTCGAGTGGACTCCCTCCGTTCACCATGGACCGAGTGAGCAAGCCTTCCCCTCTGAAGCTGATTCCGGAGGAGAAAGCTGACGTGAAGATGTTGATGGAGCGCGTGGTGCAGTTGGTTCGGGAGGGAGTGACGGGCATGGACCTCCTGGAGGTTTTCCTCAGGCGTCGCATCCAGCCTCTCCAGTTCCGGAGCCACTGCATGTGGTTGTACTGTGGGACCGAAGACGAGACTAGAGTCCATCCAGAAGCAGTCGACGATGTCACTCTGGAAAGATGGATGGTAGCCGTCACCGGAAACAAGGACAACCCACGCGGAGCCAGAAGGATTCCTCCACTCGACCACAACAGTGATCCAAATAAGGTACACTTGCCCTGCTCTCCACTGCATTCTTGTCGCATTCATCTCTGTTTACTCTGCCGACTGGTCGACTGATCATTGTCTTGATATCTGCTAGGCCCTCACCGAGCTGTACTCGATGCCCAATGGGGCACAAACTCCGACTGAGGAGGGTGAGGCGAGTGGGGGCGAGAGCCAGGACGAGGAGGAATGGGACTCGGACGTTGCAGGGGACGACGACGACGATGATGATGACGACGGCGATGATGATGACGCCGAAGACGAGGAGGAAGAGGAGGAGGTCGTGCCACCGCGCTCGGAAAGGCGGTCGAAGCTCGTCCACGACCCTTCGACTGAACGTGGCAAGGGGGTTGCGACGCAGTCGACCAAGCGCCCTAGGACCACTTCTCCAGCGCCGACTGAAAAGGCGCCGAAGCAGCCTAGGGGGGCTCCGCCAAAGCCGACCAAGCTCCTGCCGAAGATGAAGGTGTCCATCCCCACCATATCAGGGTAATTGTGCTGCTCATATTTTCTTATTCTGTGCGAACTTTATCTCTGGTCGACGCTGAAGTTAGTCGACTGATCCTTTGGAGTTGCAGTGCTGCTACTTCTGAGACCTCGGCCCGGGCTGATGACCACGAGATGGAGGATGCAGCAACTTCGAATCCAGGTACTGTGTTCTTAACACCGTTCTTAGTCGACTGACTCGCGATCTCTGATCCTGATCCTTCTCCGCAGCTCCACCCAACACTGTTATCAATCTCCCTGACGACGACGAGGATGAAGAACCACTGACACGCAGGAGGAGTCGGAAAGCGTCCGCCAGTAAGGTACCTCAGGATGTGACGGCGCCTGAGATTCTGACTGTGGAGGAAGGGAACACCACTCGACACACGGTGTCCTTCGCAAATCCACTGACGAGTGCTCAGCAGCCCTCCCTCTTTACGACGCACCACGTCCCAGAGGACCAAGCTGGCGCAGCGAAGGAGGCAATACGCCAGGCGGGACTCATGATGGAGCAGCTGAAGACCATCCGGGACGCGAGCCAGGCAGCTTATGACGCCAGTTCTGCCCTCCAAAGCAATGTCCAGGTCAGTCGACCGCTGTTTGTTCTGTTGGATATGCTACCAAAAACTTTTCTTTTCCGGAATTTATATTAGTCACCCACTGGGTGTGTCGAATAAACTCCGTGTTAGCGGGGGCACGCTGAGTGCACCCGCTGGGTGTAGTCCCCAAGGCTAAGGTCGACTGCTGGCAGTCGGCCTTAGGCTTTATGATGTCAATCTTTCTGTCAGTCGACTGGTCGACTGGACTTCACAAACCGGTGGGGGCACGCTGAGTGCACCCACTGGGTGTAGTCCCCAAGGCTAAGGTCGACTGCTGGCAGTCGGCTTTAGGCTTTATGACGTCAATTTTTCTTTCAGTCGACTATGTCGACTGGATTTCACAAACCGGTGGGGGCACGCTGAGTGCACCCACTGGGTGTAGTCCCCGAGACTGTGGTCGACTGCTTGCAGTTGATCACAGTCTTAGAGAATGCATCTCTCTTTTTTTTTTTGAGGTCGACTGGTCGACTTTGTCTTCAACAGGATTAGTGGGGGCACGCTGAGTGCACCCACTGGGTGTAGTCCCCGAGACTACGGTCGAATGCTTGTATTTGGCTGTAGTCTTAGAAACGTGTGTTTATCCCTTTTTCACTCGGAAGTGAATTATATTTGACATTTAGTCGATTGGTTCTTCACAGAACTCCTGTGATCTTGTGGCTCGCTACTCAGAGCTGGAACAAAAACATACTCAAGTCGAGCTGAGCTTGAAGCTGGTTCAGGAGAAGCTGACAAAGGCAAAGGAGGAGACCGAAGGTATGTTTGGTGAGACCCTGACGACTGCTTTTCCCCTTGCTTGTTTCAGCATCTGATCTTGCTGTAACTTGCAGGTAAGGTAAGGGAGGCCCAGCAGAAGAAAGACCTTGAGCTAGCTGAGAAGATCAAGCTTGCTGACGAGAAGTTAGCTTCAGTCACCAAGCTCGAACAAGACAATACCAATCTGAAAGCTGCTCTTGGGATTGCCAACAAGGAGGTCAGTCGACTGAAAACTGACAAAGCTGCCCTGACCGACCAAGTCAGCAAATTGACTGAGAAGAAAACTGAACTGGAGGCCTTCCTGAGTGGCCTTGCCAAGAAGTTGTTCCTTATGCTTGAAGGTAGACCTCCATGTTTGGCAAATATTTCCAATTGTGGCTTTTTCCATTCGACTATCTCCTTGACTTAGTGATCACCCTTGCAGAATTTTGTCAAAACTTTGAAGAAGAAACCAGCCGACTGGAGCCAAACCTTGACCCCGTCAATTCTCCGGTGAACGACGAAGTTGCCATGGATGTTTTCCGACTGGAGTCTCGTGTTGCAGCTGTCGTGGACTATCTCGCAAGGCTGAAGGCCGCCACATCTCGCATCGACTCGACGCTCTGGCCTGAGGAGACACTTCAGAATGACCTTGAGTCGCTGATGGCCCGCTTGAACACGATCCCTGGTCGAGTGCAGGAGTGGAAGAAGTCCTCGGCTCGGTGTGGTGCAGATGTCGCTCTGTGTCTGGCCCGAGTCCACTGCAAAGATGCGCGAGAAGAGAAGCTGGCGGCCCTTCGGGTGGCCAATACCAAGAAGCACGACTTCAGATCCTTTATGGAAACTTTCCTTGCAGCTGCCACTCGGATCGCCGACGGGATTGACCTTGATGAATTTGTTGCACCTTCCAGCCCTCCACAGGAGGGGTAAAAAACTTCTTCTGGCTCGACGCTTTAAATTTGCCTCGGTATGCCGAGTGAAATTGTAACCGACAAACCTTAACAGGCTTGACGCCTGAGCACTTTCGGTTCCTTTAGATGTCGATTCAAACTTGGATTTGGTGCTTGAATACGATTGCCTTCGGCTCGGAATGTCTTTTGCAGGTTCAAAGCAAGGTGCCTGTGCTGCAATCGACTTATTCTTTAGTCCACTTAGACGAGCACTGGGCTGCAGCTAAGCCCTCCGAATGAGAGGGTTGCTCTCCACTTGGCAGGGTTTTTATACCTTAGGCGAGCGCTTGGACTGCAGCTAAGCCCCCGAGTGAGAGGGTTGCTCTTCACTCGGTAGGATTTTTGTAACTTAGGCGAGCACAGGGCTGCAGCTAAGCCCCCGAGTGAGAGGGTTGCTCTTCACTCGGTAGGATTTTCACAACTTAGGCGAGTGCTTGGACTGCAGCTAAGCCCCCGAGTGAGAGGGTTGCTCTTCACTCGGTAGGATTTTTATAACTTAGGCGAGTGCTTGGACTGCAGCTAAGCCCCCGAGTGAGAGGGTTGCTCTTCACTCGGTAGGATTTTCACAACTTAGGTGAGTGCTTGGACTGCAGCTAAGCCCCCGAGTGAGAGGGTTGCTCTTCACTCGGTAGGATTTTTATAACTTAGGCGAAACGGATTCGCAGCTAAGCCTCCGAGTGGGAGCCTGGCTCACCACTCGGTAGGATTTTATAACTTAGGCGAGTGCTTGGACTGCAGCTAAGCCCCCGAGTGAGAGGGTTGCTCTTCACTCGGTAGGATTTTTGTAACTTAGGCGAGCACAGGGCTGCGGCTAAGCCCCCGAGTGAGAGGGTTGCTCTTCACTCGGTAGGATTTTCACAACTTAGGCGAGTGCTTGGACTGCAGCTAAGCCCCCGAGTGAGAGGGTTGCTCTTCACTCGGTAGGATTTTTGTAACTTAGGCGAGCACAGGGCTGCAGCTAAGCCCCCGAGTGAGAGGGTTGCTCTTCACTCGGTAGGATTTTCACAACTTAGGCGAGTGCTTGGACTGCAGCTAAGCCCCCGAGTGAGAGGGTTGCTCTTCACTCGGTAGGATTTTTATAACTTAGGCGAGCACGAGGCTGCAGCTAAGCCTCCGAGTGGAAGGCTGGCTTACCACTCGGTAGGATTTTGATAACTTAGGCGAGCACGAGGCTGCAGCTAAGCCTCCGAGTGAGAGGATTGCTCTTCACTCGGTAGGATTTTCACAACTTAGGCGAGCACGAGGCTGCAGCTAAGCCTCCGAGTGGAAGGCTGGCTTACCACTCGGTAGGATTTTGATAACTTAGGCGAGCACAAGGCTGCAGCTAAGCCTCCGAGTGGAAGGCTGGCTTACCACTCGGTAGGATTTTGATAACTTAGGCGAAACGGATTCGCAGCTAAGCCTCTGAGTGGGAGTCTGGCTCACCACTCGGTAGGATTTTTACAAACTTAGGCGAAACGGATTCGCAACTAAGTCACCCACTGAGGGGAATTTTATTGGAAAATAAAATAAAAAGTGACAGATATTGTGGAGGAACTATGACACTATTATTTTGAGGTCCATGAACTACAAAAGTACTTTATTGCAACTCATCCGAGTGATAAAACTTAAGTGTAAAATGGGCGGAGTAGCTCCGCGTTCCAAGCTCGGGGCTCGTCGATATTATGCTCGACGTTGTAAAGACGGTACGCCCCGTTGTGGAGAACCTTGGTGACGATGAAGGGGCCTTCCCAAGAAGGAGCAAGCTTGTGTGGTTTGTGCTGATCCACTCGGAGAACCAAATCCCCTTCCTGGAAGGCTCGACCTCTCACATTTCGGGCGTGGAAACGGCGCAGAACTTGTTGGTAGATGGTCGATCGGATCAGAGCCATCTCCCTTTCTTCCTCTAAAAGGTCGACTGCGTCCTGCCGCGCTTGTTCAGCTTCTGCTTCGTTGTAGATTTCAACTCGAGGAGCATTGTGGAGAAGATCACTCGGCAAGACTGCTTCAGCTCCATAGACCAAGAAGAATGGAGTTCTTCCGGTCGACCGATTAGGCGTGGTCCGCAGTCCCCAGAGTACAGATGGAAGTTCGTCGACCCAAGCTCCAGCCGCGTGTTTGAGATCACGCATCAGTCGAGGCTTCAGTCCCTTGAGAATCAGTCCATTAGCTCGCTCTGCTTGTCCATTCGACTGCGGATGGGCGACTGATGCGTAGTCGACCCGTGTGCCCTGGGAGTCGCAGAAAGCTCTGAATTCCTCTGAGTCAAAGTTCGACCCATTATCCGTAATGATGCTGTGCGGGACTCCATATCTGAATATTAGTTCCCTGATGAAGCTAACAGCAGTACCGGTGTCAAGGCTCTTGATTGGTTTAGCCTCGATCCACTTGGTGAACTTGTCGACTGCCACCAGTACATGCGTGAAGCCACTTCGTCCTGTTCTCAAAGGACCGATCATGTCCAGCCCCCAAACTGCAAAAGGCCAGACGAGTGGGATGGTCTTCAAAGCTGACGCAGGCTTGTGCGACATATTCGAGTAGAACTGACATCCCTCGCACTTATCTACTATCTCTTTTGCCATCTCATTCGCCTTGGGCCAGTAAAATCCGGCTCGGTATGCTTTGGCCACGATGGTCCGAGAGGACGCATGATGACCACAGGTCCCCGAGTGAATATCATTGAGGATGAGTCGACCTTCTTCTGGTGTTATGCACTTCTGACCGACTCCAGTCGCGCTTTCTCTGTATAATTGTCCTTTGATTACGGTAAAGGCCTTAGATCGACGGACGATCTGTCGAGCCTCTTCCTCATCCTCCGGAAGCTCTTTCCTCAAGATATATGCGACATACGGAATCGTCCAGTCGGGAATGACCACCAAAACCTCCATGATCAAGTCGACCACCGCTGGGACTTCAACTTCAGTCGGATCTGTGGCGCTCTTGGGCTGCGGAGTTTCTTCGGTGAAAGGATCTTCTTTGACTGACGGAGTGTGTATATGCTCCAAGAACACACCACTCGGAATGGCTTCTCTCTTGGAACCTATCTTTGCTAGATCATCAGCTGCTTGATTTTTCAGTCGGGGTATATGATGGAGCTCCAACCCCTCGAACTTCTTCTCCAGCTTCCTCACTGCACTGCAGTATCCAGTCATGGCTGGGCTTCTCACGTCCCACTCTTTCATCACCTGATTGACCACTAAATCCGAGTCGCCATAGACCATTAGGCGACGGACGCCGAGTGAAATGGCCATGCGCAACCCATATAGGAGGGCCTCATATTCTGCCTCATTGTTGGAGGAATCAAAGTGAATCTGGAGCACATATCTGAGCTTATCTCCTCTGGGGGAAACCAGGACAACCCCAGCACCGGAACCATTCAACATCTTAGAGCCATCGAAAAACATGGTCCAATGCTCCGAGTGAACTTCAGTCGGCTGCTGTTGTTCAATCCACTCGGCGAGGAAATCTGCTATCGCCTGGGACTTAATGGCTTTCTTTGCCTCAAACTTGATATCAAGGGGAAGAAGTTCAATCGCCCATTTGGCCACTCGACCAGTTGCATCTCTGTTGTGCAAAATCTCTGATAGTGGAGCGTCGCTGACGACTGTGATGGAATGGTCAGAGAAATAATGAGCAACCTTCTTTGTGGTCATGTATATTCCATACACAAGCTTCTGATAATGAGGATATCTCTGCTTGGATGGAGTCAAGACTTCAGACAAATAATACACTGGGCGCTGAACTTTGAGAGCTTTTCCTTCTTCTTCCCGCTCGACCGTTAGCACAGTACTGACGACTTGTCCTGTGGCTGCGATGTAGAGCAACAGAGGCTCTTTGCTGATTGGAGCAGCAAGCACCGGCTGGGTGGAGAGCAGAGCTTTTAGCTCGGCAAACGCTGCATCAGCTTCTGGAGTCCACTCGAACTTGTCAGCCTTCTTCATCAGTCGGTAAAGAGGCAGTGCCTTTTCACCGAGTCGTGAGATGAATCGACTTAATGCGGCCAAGCATCCAGTAAGCTTCTGGACATCGTGCACTCGCACAGGGCGTTTCATTCGGAGAATAGTGCCAATCTTCTCTGGGTTAGCGTCGATTCCCCGTTCGGAAACGAGAAAACCGAGTAACTTGCCACCAGGAACTCCAAATGTGCACTTTGATGGATTGAGCTTGATATCATACCTTCTGAGGTTGGCAAATGTTTCGGCGAGGTCAGCGAGCAGGTCGGAACCTTTTCGTGACTTGACAACAATATCATCCATATAAGCTTCCACATTCCGACTGATTTGGGTGAGTAGACACTTCTGAATCATTCGCATAAATGTGGCTCCGGCATTCTTGAGGCCGAATGGCATGGTGATATAGCAGAAGCACCCGAATGGAGTGATGAAAGCTGTTTTTACCTCATCGGGCCCGTACAGACGGATCTGGTGGTACCCGGAGTAAGCATCTAAAAAAGACAACCTCTCGCATCCCGCGGTCGAGTCAACAATTTGATCTATGCGAGGGAGAGGAAAGTGATCTTTCGGGCAGGCCCGGTTGATGTGCTTGAAATCAATGCACATTCGGAGCGACTTGTCCTTCTTAGGAACCATGACGACATTAGCGAGCCACTCGGAGTGGTATATCTCTCGGATAAATCCTGCCGCCAACAGTCGAGCCACTTCTTCACCGATGGCCTTTCTCTTCTGGACGGCGGACCGCCGAAGATGCTCTTTGACTGGTTTTGCAGACGAGTCGACTCTTAGGCGATGCTCAGCCAGTCCCCTGGGAACACCTGGCATGTCAGCGGGCTTCCATGCAAAAATGTCCCAGTTCTCACGGAGGAACTGGATGAGCGCTTCTTCCTATTTTGGGTCGAGTGTTGTGGAGATGCGGGTCGGAGCTGCTTCGGGGTCGGTCGGGTGAATGTGAACAGGCTTCGTCTCACCGGACGACTGGAATGCAGACTCTGTGGCGGGCTTCTTGGATCGCAGCAAGTCACTCGGATCTGCGTTTTGCTTGTATTCTTCGAACTCGACCGCTGTCACTTGGGAATCGGCAATCTTGGAGCCCTTCTGAAAGCACTCCTCTGCCTTTTTCCTATCACCGGTGACAGTGATCACACCTTTGGGACCGGGCATCTTCAATTTGAGGTACACGTAACATGGTCGAGCCATGAACCGTGCATAGGCTGGTCTCCCCAAAATGGCATGATATGCACTTTGAAAATCCACGACCTCAAACGTCAACTTTTCTTTGCGAAAATGCTTCGAATCACCAAACACTACGTCCAAAGCTATCTGGCCGAGTGACTCGGCCTTCTTCCCTGGTATAACTCCATGGAAGCTCATGTTACTAGTGCTCAGTCGGGACATCGGAATGCCCATACCTTTCAATGTGTCTGCATACAATAAGTTCAGCCCACTTCCACCATCCATCAGCACCTTTGTCAGTCGAGTGCCTTCGACAACTGGATCGACCACCAAAGCTTGCCTCCCGGGGGTGGCAATATGAGTCGGGTGATCAGATTGGTCGAATGTGATGGGTGTTTGAGACCACTTCAGATAATTTGCCTTTGCTGGGGCAACCATGTTCACCTCTCGGTTAATCACTTTCAGTCGACTTCTGCTTTCCACATCTGCAAAGATCATCAGAGTGGAGTTGATATGCGGATATCCTCCCTCACTGTCCTCTTTGTCTTCGGCCTTGTCCGACTCCTTCTCCTTGTCCTTAGACTGTTTTCCCTGAAACTGCTGGATCAGGAGTCGACATTGGCGAGTGGTGTGCTTTGGGTAAATGATATTCCCCTCTTCATCTTTCTTCGTGTGAATGTGACACGGCATATCCATCACGTCGTTCCCTTCTTTATCCTTTACCTTCTTGGGGTTCCAGGATCCTTTTGGTTTCCCCTTAAACTTTCCTTGAGTCACGGCCAGAGCCTCTCCAGGAGCTGCCGGTTCAGCCTTCCGCTTCTGTTTCCGACTGGTGTTTCCTTTTTCCGACTGACTCGGCTTGTGCTTGCCGCTTCGGAGTCGGTCTTCTTCTTCGCCGTTGGCGTACTTGGTAGCAATCTCCATCATCCGACTCAAGGTCATGTCACCGGTTCGACCAAATTTCAAACTCAGTTCTCTGTTCTTGACGCCGTCTTTGAAGGCGCATACTGCCTGATGATCAGAGACATTTTCCACAGTGTGGTGCAAAGTGATCCACCTCTGAATATACTCTCTGAGAGTCTCATTAGTTTTCTGCACGCAGACTTGCAACTCTGTCAATCCCGCTGGTCGCTTGCAAGTCCCTTCAAACGTTCTGACGAACACTCGGGACAGATCTTCCCAAGTGTAAATGCTGCTAGGAGGTAATTGAGTCAACCATGCCCTGGCAGAACCTTCCAACATGAGGGGCAAATGCTTCATGGCCACCTCGTCGTTCCCACCACCGATCTGAACTGCCACTCGGTAGTCTTCAAGCCAAGTTTCAGGCTTAGACTCACCAGTGAACTTGCTGACTCCTGTTGCCAACCTGAAATTGGGGGGGATAACTGCGGCTCTGATAGCTCTGCTGAAACATTCAGGACCAGAAACATGTACTCGACTGCTCGTGGGTACATCTCTGTCGAGTGCGCCTCGATGGGCTCTGTTCCGGTCGACCAACCCTTGCACGATAATGGATCGCGCGTCGAAGCCTGGCTCTCTGGGGTCAACTGGAACCCTACGCCCTGTACTGTACTGACGCCTATCATCTGGCTGCCGAGGAGCGTAAGACCCACCCCTCGGAGGGGAATAGGGCACTCGACGCCTATCATCTCGGTCGAGTCTGTCGCCATATTGATCTCGCCGATTCTCACGCCCTTCGCGCCGCGGAGGCGATCTGGGGCTGTGAGCCGACTGAACCGTATTCACAGTGACAGATCGACTGTGAATTCTGTTGCGCGACTGAGACACGGCTGAATTCTGATCTCCTGCTGCCCGGAGCAGATCCCTGATCTGCAGCAAACCTCTGCCAGCTTCCGACTGCGAAGGCTGAATGGACTCTGCTATACGGGTCGCAGCTGCTAAATTCTGAATTGGGGTTCGATATACCTGAGTCGGCGGGAAGAGTTGACGTCGACTGGTGTCGGGAACTCGTTGCCGCGCGCGCTCGTCGAGTGCTCGCTGAAGGTTCTCCAGTCGAGTGCGCTCGGCCAAATTGGCCAGACGCGCCTCCTCCAAGGCACGAGCCTCGGGGGTTTCTCCTGCGATGGGAATACGCAGGGGATCCTCGTTCCTGCGGCGAAGCTCTTCTCTTTGCAGAGAGTCGAGTGGCTCGGGCTGGTACTCTTCGTAGTCTCGTGCAGGGTCGCCGCCGTCACCTGCTCCACCACCACGGGCGAAGCCAGGAGGGCTGTGGGGCCCGTCGACCATCAAGATTTCCGCCGCTGGATCACTGCTTCCGCACTCGGATGCAGTCTCTCCGGAGCCAGTCGACTGATCGAACAAGCCGTAGAGAGATTCGTTGGGCTCGATTGCCGCAACTTGTGTAGTGGCCGATTGGCGAGCCACCGCGTGACTCACCCATCGCTGAAGCCTCGACCGGCCTGAGCGCTTGCGCTGGCGGGAGACCGGGAGGGTGGACGATGGAGGAGCCGACCGATACTGGGTCGACGGTTGCCGCAGCAGAACGCCGCGGACACATGCGCGAAAATGCGTCGCACCGCGGACGGGGAGCGCGTCTACGTCGAGTGGAGCCTCCTGGAGCCATGCGGAGTCGTCGGCGATGAAGGTGAGGGTGCCGAGACGGATCTCTTGACCCTTGACCAAAACTCCAGCAGACACCATGATGAGAGTACTCGGAAGAATCGCAACTTCTCCACAAAATCGCTAAAACACCGGCCCCACGGTGGGCGCCAACTGTCGTGGTTCTAAGCCTGACAGTAGAGTGGGGGGTAGGTATGGAGAGGCAAGGTCCTAGCTATGGAGAGGTTGTAAGCACAAAGGATGTACGAGTTCAGGCCCTTCTCGGAAGAAGTAACAGCCCTACGTCTCGGAGCCCGGAGGCGGTCGAGTGGATTATGAATGTATGAATTACAAGGTGCCGAACCCTTCTGCTTGTGGAGGAGGGTGGCTTATATAGAGTGCGCCAGGACCCTAGCCAGCCCACGCAGGAGAGGGTTTAAGGTGAGTTAAGTCTGGGGCGTTACTGGTAACGCCCCACATAAAGTGCCTTTACTATCATAAAGTCTACTTGATTACAGGCCGTTGCAGTGCAGAGTGCCTCTTGACCTCCTGGTGGTCGAGTGAGTCTTCGTGGTCGAGTCCTTCAAGTCAGTCGAGTGAGTTCCTCGTTGGTCGACTGGAAGGCGACCTCTTCTAAGGATGTCCTAGGGTAAGTTACTTGGATCAGGTCCATGATCCTACCCTAGGTACACAACCCCATCAGGTGCCCTAACGCGGTAAGAGGTGGTACCGGTAAAGGGGGAAAACATCCGGGAAAATATCCCTAGTGTTTCGCGTTTTTGGACAGATGAACCGAAGGTGAAATGTTGCAGGTTTTCTATGCTAGGGATGTGTGGCGGGCGAACGGACTGCGTATCCGGATTCGTCTCGTCGTTCTGAGCAACTTTCATGTAGAAAGTATTTTCATCTCAGCTACAGTTTATTTTATATGAATTTCTAAAGTTTTAATTCATTTCTTTTAATTAATAGAATTAATTTAAATCAAAAGGCATTTATGATGCCAACATGATGTCAGCCTGACGTCAGCGGTCAACTCTGACCGTTGACCGGTCAAACTGACAAGTGGGTCCCACTGTCATTGACCTAGATTAACTAAACATGTCCATTAGTTCAATTAGTCATTAGGTTAAACTAATCGGGATTAATTTAGTTAATTAATTAATTAATTAAATTTTTATTATTACTACTTTTTTATCCCTTTTTTTCTTAAAACGTTCAGGGGGCTAGGCCCCACTTGTCATTGGGCCAGGGGGGCCAATCGGGCGTTGGGCTATCGAGCACAGCCCGAACGAGCGCTGGCCCGCAGGGCGCACCCGACTTGGGCGCCGTGGTGCACCGGCGGCCACGGCAGGGAGGCCGTAGGGAGCAAGGGCCAGAGCGGCGCGCTGGCGTGGAGCAGCGGCAGGGCCGCCGCGAGGCGGAGGCAAGGCGATGGCACACACAGCAGTGGGCAGCGCGCGTGAGCGAAACGGGGCAAGATGGACGGTTGCCAAGTGCGGCAGAAGGGGCGCGCGCGGGCGCTGGGGGTCCGGCGCCGGCGACTGTGGCCGCGCCCGCTGCTGGTCCAGTAGCAGCAAGGCCGGCGAGCGGAGTGAGTAGGGGCTGCCGGGGAGGCGCGGTCGGGATGGCACGGTAGGGCGCGGACGGACGTGGCGCGACACGGGCGAGGCGACGACGGCAGCGAGATGCGGCGCGAAGAGCACGGCCTTGTCTATAACCAAGTTACGGGGTGCGGAGGAGACATGGGAGAGGTCATGGAGGACCGGAGCTCACTGCGGGGGTGTCGAGGAGAAGCTCGGGGAGCCAGGGCGGCGCCGTAGCAGCGGCACGATGGCGCGACAGTGAACGATGTCGTTGGTTTGGGCGAGGGAGATCTAGTTGAGGGGGCGCCGCACAGTCCAGTGGACGCCATGGCCGCGAGGAGGAGGGCTCCGGCGCAACGATGGCAGGAGGGGCTTCGGGGCGGCACAACTCGGCGACAGGGGACCGAGCAAGCATGGGATCGAGCGGGAGCGCTCTCTCCTGTCCTGATGGCACGAGGTGGGAGGGCATCGCGGCGAGGGGGGCTCCGGTGTGGTGGCATCGCGGGGGAGGACAGAAGCGCGGCGGGGCGGCGACCGGTGACGGAGCCCAGCGGCGGGGCGCGGGGTCGGGCGCCGGACGCCGCGGTCGTTGCCCCGATCCAGAGGGGATCGAGGAGTGGGTGAGCGAGGGGAGTGGGGATGGGAAGTGGCGATGTGGGGGTGTCGGTTAGGGTTTGGTGCCCCAAGGGGGTTATAGGCCAGGGGAGGGAGTGGGCCGGCCTGACAGGCCACTGGCTGGGCCGAGGCCCAGTTGGCCTGGGGGGTTTCTTTTTATTTCTGTTTTATCATCCCTTTTGTCTTTTCTGTTTGCTTTTATTTCTTTAATACTTTATAGTTTTACAAAAATAAAACCCACACCTAAAATAGAGTTACAATTATATCTACTGCCACAAAAGGTTTTATCCCTGAACAGAATAGTTTAGTATTTTATAAAATCGAAAATGCATTTATTTAATTGTTTTACCTACTGTTTTAATTATTCAAATGCATCTCTAAACTTTCTATAAGAATGTGGTTTCTTCACCTCAATTAGTTAGGGATTATTTGCCACATGATGAACAATTTAGTTTCAATGTTTGAAAACTTTTACTGTTTGCCTATATTTTAAATTTGAATTTGAATTGTTTTTGAACTAACTCTAGTTTATCAACAGTAACCGAGGTGACGTGGCATCCTTAGGAGAGGGTTACCGTAGCTTAATTACCCGGGCGTCACAATTCTCCTCCACTACAAGAAATCTCGTCCCGAGATTTAAGAGGGGAGTAAGGGGGAAGAATAGGTTACGAAATTCTAATGATTCTTCTCGGTCTTTGTTACTCTTCTCGAAGCGGTCGATCCACTACGTCGATGTCTTCATTTGTCTACTTCAGGTCATCATGATGAAGTAGGCATCATTTCTTCGAGATCTTCATCGTACTTACGAAAAGGGAAAAGGGGTAGCTTCGGAAGGACGGACCTCTACAAGGTTGCTTATCTGGTAGATAATATCCGGGAAGGTGGCGGAAAGTCACTCCCGAATTAAAACTAAAGAAATTACCGAGAGCAAAGTAAGGAGATGGTAAATAGAAGTTTCAAGCACATAGGCAATCGTTTGTTGCCTGAAACAAAGTGTGAAAGGGGTTCAGAACAATGGGAATAAGTATTGTGTCTGATACCAGATTATATCACTAGGCAGGTGGCCCGTGAATTACATACGAAGTCAAGCTCGAGGAATAACTTTGGCAACAAGGTGTACAGGAGAGTCAGGTTTTGATCCTGTGGAACTGTGGGTTATGGGCCCACCATGTGGTTTAAAGTAGAAGGAGCGGCGACATCTTGCATGATCATGATAGCAAGGCGTGTAAGAGGGTAGTCTATCAGTTATGTCGGCAACAACGTCGGTACCAAGGGCGAGGGACAAAGAGAACCATTTTCCTGCTCGTTGAACGAGGCGGACCAATAGGCAAGGTTCTCGTCCATCGGTGGTTACCGGAATGTCATCAATAATAGTAACAGGGTCTTACTGACACGGTTGTACACCAAGGTGTTTATATAAGCAGTAGAATATTATTGCTAAGATCATATGGATCACAATGAAGGTTGAACAAATCAATGGAAAGGAAAATGTGATCATCAGATCAAATCGAACAATGGAAAAGAAAATGTGTTTGACACATATACCAGGGGTATACCCTTCCCAAGGACAAGAAGAGCATGATATCCATGGCAGGATATGAAGTAGAAAACCCTTCAGGAAAGGGGAGAGAAATTTCATGACATTACCCATACAAGGTGTTTGGATAATTGATCAAGAAACATTTAGCGTTGTGCTACAAATGTTCTTATTGTAAAATCGGAGTACCAGAGACACGCTTCGAGATAGCATTGACATGGTCTTCAAGCAAAGTTCAAACTCTGGATACACGAAGGACCCATCAGGAACATCTCATAGAATAGGTCTTACAATTTCCTCATGGAAGAATGGATAACCTTGTTAAAAAGGAAACTTATAACAGTAGGTCCTCCGGTCAGGTGTGCTGGGCATGCCATCACCTTACCGGGTCATAAAAGACCAGTGTTATAACTCTTGGAAAAATGTTCCAACCATCATATCTGACCGAGATTCAGATATGATCGGTGTTAGGATACCTCAGACTCAGGATGCCTGAGAAGAAAAGGTGCCAAACAATTTGTCGAGACGACAATGTAAGATTTTCGAGAAATGAACTATGGGAGCGAGTTCTGACACAAGAGTTCATCATTAAACCAAGAAGAGGATGAGGAGGTAGCTGATAAACTCAACGACAATTCATCGAGACTTCCAAAAGACGGGTTTCCACAATTATGTGAACAAGGAGATAACATTAGTCAGATCAAATGATATAATGATGTATGCTCGAGGAAAACATACTCGGTTAAACATTGGTTGAAAGGTGCACCCGAAATATGGGCTTAAGTAGCATGATCAATGTTAGAATGGTGGTTCGATAACCAATGGTCTAAGAATGAAATATCGACCATTTACTTCAAAGCAATAGGGTTGCTAGAAAGGCAGAATTCAAACAGCACCGTTCACTTGTTGGTACCCCTGTTGGAATCAACACGAGCACCAAGAAAGAATGGTGATGGTGAGAAGCATCATTATACCAAGAATTCTTAAGAGGTGGAGCAATCCTCACAACATTCTTGATATAGAAGACAATAATACTACAAGGTAGAACATAACCTAAGCTAGATAGCAAGGAAATCAAGGTACAACACAAAACATGAACAAGTTTGTGTTGGGGGAAGGCAAGGATGTTGTCTATGATTACACAAATCATCGAGGGGCAAGGATGGTATTTCCCATCATGAATTCGATTGATATCCTGGACGAGCTCAAAATGTTGATGATGATCACGACACAATTGTCGAGAGATTTCATCAAGGTGTAATCGATCGGCGATGACATCAAGTCAAAGGAATGATGAAGCGAAAGGTTATTGGAACCATGGGTACGTCACAAACTCGGAGTCAGGCTTGTTGTACAAGGCGAAATGATAAGACGAGGAAAGTCGACGTAAGCTTAGCTCATCGTTGAAAAGTTGTGCTCCGAGAAGAAGGACCAGGTAGCACGGTTAAAAAGTTGCACGATAATGATATAGCCGATCAGGCTAGGAATGACTTGAAGGATTAATAAACTCGTAAGAAACGAAAATTACTTAGAGTTATTAAATCAGAGTGCGGAATCGATTCACTTATCAGTGTTCTCAAGTGACTATTATCTCAGAACCCGGGGAAAATCTAAAATCGATGAGAAGCAACATTAGGTGAAGACTCATAGGAAGCAACACAGTTTCTTTAATATTCTCAAGATAACTGAGGGTAATACTCGAAGGAAGATCAAAATAGAGGTCGCGGAGATGTATTGATCTATAGAAGACAAGTACTTAAACTTGCCCGAGAGAAGGAATCAAAGAATATCAATACGGCCGGAACCATGATTGCAAGAGACCAGATCCCAGATATAATGAGAACTTATATCAAGGGAATAATCAATTTAAGAGAAGCTTCCATGATAAGGTCTACATCATGTCCATGGGCATGAACACAAAGTTCAAGGTCGACTCCCACTTCCGCAATGCATAACCTTTCATTCACTTCTCGTTTTCGAAAAGGTTGTAGTGTTGAAATTTTATTTGGTGAAGCAACAGTAAAGTATGACTGGCGAAAACTTTCGGGTCCATACGGTTTGGGGCAGGCATAGGTTCAACCCATCGGGGCATCTTAGGAGCATATACCACAAATCTCAAGAATAATTAACACAAGCTCAATAGTATAGCATGCTTGAGAAAGCAGAGGATACAATTTACCAAAGGCATTATGTATCTGAGGAAAGGCTCTCAAGCTTATTGAATATGAAGGACGTTGTCAGATAATAATCCAACAAGGGGTCTTATGGTCTACAACAGAGCTAATGCGAGTATTGGTACTCTATCAAAAGAAGAAGGAATGAAAGGGCATCGGATTATTGAAACTACTGACTAATCCAAAGCTCAAATGCAAGGGAATTATCATTTCCAAATCAGGGGATCAGAAGCCAACGCTCTCATTAAGAATGGATCAGTCGAATAGACTTAGGGGTACAATCGACGGCAATTTGATTGGTCGATAACCAGCTCATGTTTAAAATGACGTCTGAGCCGGAAGGATGAATTCTAGGATCTGATTGAGGATGGCGAGCATTCGCAACATTTTGAATCAACGGACTCAAAATGATAATGACAAGGGATGCCAATAAGATTATAGACTTTGGGGATTAACCATAATGCAAGCAAGTAAGAATTTCAAGAGCAATAGGCTACTCAGGATTTTCAGAAGTTCAAATAGTATTTTGAAGACTTTTGTGAAATACATGAATCAACTGGGGATGAGCAAATATCCGGTGAGTGCTAGAAATTATCCATAGTGGTATTCATGTGGCAAAGAACAACAAGGCAGTAAGCTCAAAGGATTCTCGGAACAACAGAGAGAATTTCGGGGTATCTTGTAACAACAAGATCAACTGGGAAGCATTGTATGAATGGCGAGTATACATGGTTATCCATAGGGGTTTATCGATGAAAGGGACTTGCAAAAGCAATGCTACAAAGTCTCAAGAGAACATCGGAGAGTATCTCTGGATTCTTCTGGTGCAGCAGACGATCATCTGTAATAAGGGGCTCTCCGGGAGAAAGTATTATCGAGAACCTAGAGTTAGATATTAAAAACCATTTAACCCGAATAGAAGAGAGATTAGAATCACAGAGTATAGATGAGGAATAAAAGATCCTAATACCACCCAATGGTGGCGTGGGCCCATGGGCCACACAGCCATGTTAGTAAAAGTTTTGTAAAGTCTAGACTCAACTTCGGCCAGGGAGTTGGAAAGGGGGATTCCTACAGGCAGTCGACTCTGATACCAACTTGTGACGCCCCCGATTTGACCGTACACTAATCATACATGCAAACGTGTACGATCAAGATCAGGGACTCACGGGAAGATATCACATCACAACTCTACAAATAAAATAAGTCATGCAAGCATCATATTACAAGCCAGGGGCCTCGAGGGCTCGAATACAAGTGCTCGATCATAGACGAGTCAGCGGAAGCAACAATATCTGAGTACATACATAAGTTAAACAAGTTTGCCTTAAGAAGGCTAGCACAAACTGGGATACAAATCGAAAGAGGCGCAGGCCTCCTGCCCGGGATCCTCCTAAACTACTCCTAGTCGCCGTCAACGGGTTGCACGTAGTAGTAGGCACCTCCGGTGTAGTAGGAGTCATCGTCAACGGTGGCGTCTCGATCCTGGGCTCCAACATCTGGTTGCGACAACCAGGTAGAAGGGATAGGGGAAAAGAAGGAGAAAGCAACCGTGAGTACTCATCCAAAGTACTCGCAAGCAAGGAACTACACTACATATGCATGGATATATGTGTAAAGGGGCCATATCGGTGGACTGAACTGCAGAATGCTAGAATAAGAGGGGGATAGCTAATCCTGTCGAACACTACGCTTCTGGCAGCCTCCGTCTTGCAGCATGTAGAAGAGAGTAGACTGAAGTCCTCCAAGTAGCATTGCATAGCATAATCCTACCCGGCAATCCCCTCCTCGTTGCCCTGTTAGAGAGCGATCACCGGGTTATATCTGGCACTTGGAAGGGTGTGTTTTATTAAGTATCCGGTTCTAGTTGTCATAAGGTCAAGGTACAACTCCAAGTCGTCCTGTTACCGAAGGTCACGGCTATTCGAATAGATTAACTTCCCTGCAGGGGTGCACCACATTTCCCAACATGCTCGATCCCCTTTGTCCGGACACACTTTTCTGGGTCATGCCCGGCCTCGGAAGATCAACACGTCGCAGCCCTACCTAGGCACAACAGAGAGGTCAGCACGCCGGTCTAAATCCTATGGCGCAGGCGTCTGGGCCCATCGCCCGTTGCACACCTGCATGTTGCGAACGCGGCCGGTGAGCAAACCTAGCAACCTCCATTACAAAGGAAGTTGCATTACGCGGTCCAACCCGGCGCGCGCCGCTCAGTCGCTGACATCACGAAGGCTTCGGCTGATACCACGACGTCGAGTGCCCATAACTATCCCCGCGTAGATGGTTAGTGCATATAGGCCAGTGGCCAGACTGAGATCAAATACCAAGATCTCGTTAAACGTGTTATCTTGAAATAACCGCGAACGCCGACCCGGGCCAGGCCCACCTCTCTCCTAGGTGGCCGCAACCTGCCCTGTCGCTTCGCCACAAAGTAACAGTCGGGGGCCGTCGAGAACCCATGCCCACCACTACCTGGGTGGAACCACCTGCCCCTTCAGCCCCCATCTCTGAACAGTAACATAAGTATGTAACAGTATATGTACTCGTGATCACCTCTCGAGTGATCACGGCCCGATAGTATAGCATGGCAGACGGTTAGAATGTAGGGCCACTAGTGAAGTACTAGCAACCTATACTAAGCATGTAGGATTGCAGGTAAGGTATCAACAGTAGTAGCAACAATGACATGCTATGCATCGGGATAGGATTAACGGAAAGCAGTAACATGCTACACTACTCTAATGCAAGCAGTATAGAGAAGAGTAGGCGATATCTGGTGATCAAGGGGGGCCTTGCCTGGTTGCTCTGGCAAGAGAGAGGGGTCGTCAACACCGTAGTCGTAGTGGGTAGCAGCGGCGTCGGTCTCGGTGTCTAGCGAGAGAAGAGGGGGAAGAAACAATAAATATTAAGCAAACAGATGCATAGCGATGCATGACATAACAAGTAGCGGTGCTAGGGGTGCCCTAACGCGGTAAGAGGTGGTACCGGTAAAGGGGGGAAACATCCAGGAAAATATCCCCGGTGTTTCACATTTTCGGACAGATGAACCGGAGGTGAAATGTTGCAGGTTTGCTATGCTAGGGATGTGTGGCGGGCGAACGGACTGCGTATCCGGATTCGTCTCGTCGTTCTGAGCAACTTTCATGTAGAAAGTATTTTCATCTGAGCTACGGTTTATTTTATATGAATTTCTAAAGTTTTAATTCATTTCTTTTAATTAACAGAATTAATTTAAATCAAAAGGCATTTATGACATCAGCATGATGTCAGCCTGGCGTCAGCGGTCAACTCTGACCGTTGACCGGTCAAACTGACAAGTGGGTCCCACTGTCATTGACCTAGATTAACTAAACATGTCCATTAGTTTAACTAGAAGAACGCCCGTGCGTTGCAACGGGGCCACATTAACTTTAAGAGTTCAATATTAATCATGTTAATAATACATTTAATATTCTCATACATATCAAGTGACACTGGCGACCTTTTTTGTCAATTTAGCAACGGGCTCAGTTGCAACGGGCTCTTTATACATATCAGACAACTCGCTACTACTTAAACTACAACTATGGCTACCAATATTTTTTTGTCAATTTAGCTCAGCAATAGTGCCTAGCTTAATAGACTGCTTTGCATTCACCCCCTCAGAAGACAGAGAGAACCAACTCAACATGTCAGAAGATTAACAGAAATTTCATTTGTATGGCATGAACATATAGCAGGAGCACCAACACATAGATCAGCAGAGAGCAGAGCACAGCATGCACACACTCGGGCCATCTATATCATACACACACAGCAACGCACACACGCATCACGCTGGCATACACATACAGAAAAGCAGGCACACACGCATCATGCGCATTGGCCGGTGCGACGCACGCAGAGCAAGTACGTACGCACGGAGAGCAAGCTAGCAAGCACGCACGCGTCCAACCCCGCCGCTGCATGCGCTGGCAGAAGGTCAGGCAGCAAGGGAGACTGCACATTGAAGCTGTCCATGCAAGGCTGGAGGTGCTGGGCCGGCGACGGCGGTGTCGGGACGGCGCTTGATTCGTTGCCGGTGGCGTGGAGCTTGGGGCGGCAACGCGGCGATAGCTAGTGCTCGGGGATGGGGGTTTGGGGCAGGGGCAGTCGACCCGATGGCTGGCGAAGTTAACGGGCTCGGACGGCTGGAAATTCGGCGGGTGGCGGCGGCACAGCGCAAGGATGGGACAGGCGGAAAACCTAGCGGGCGTTCAACTACCAATACCCACGCCTTTTTTAGGGGAATTGCTTGTGAAAATAACGTGCGACGATGACTTAGCGAGCGGATCCCCTTAAAAAAGACATAGCGAGCAGATTCCCTTAAAACTGGTAGGAATGGATACGATTGATGACGTTGATAAATAGTGGTGAATGTTGGCCTAATTTACTATCATCATGCATGGAAATGAATCATCAAGAAAAAGAATACTTCCTATTACTACACTCATAGGAAGCTTCCTAATCTCTACTACCAAACAGTTTCTGCCCAAACAAGGAAGGAAAGTTATGGACGTGATTCGGAAGGAAACAAACGTTATGAAGATTAATTAATTTAGATTTGATCTTTAGAGATTGATTGTGATTGATTCTTTTACATAAAGACATTACTAAATAATTTGCGTCAGTATGGAAACGAATCATCAAGAAAAAGAATACTTTCTATTACTACACTCATAGGAAGCTTCCTAATCTCTGCTATCAAACAGTTTCTGCCCAAACAAGGAAGGAAAGTTATGGACGTGATTCGGAAGGAAACAAACGTTATGAAGATTAATTAATTTAGATTTGATCTTTAGAGATTGATTGTGATTGATTCTTTTACATAAAGACATTACTAAATAATTTGCGTCAGTATGAAAAGTTCTGATCCGTTCAGTTTTTTTCGTTGTGTGAGAGGGTGAAGTGAAAATAAACCGATGAAGTGGGGGAGGCAACGAAAAAAATCTACGACGGTTAACCTACGAAAAAAACCGGACGAAAGTGGTGGGACGAAAAAAAAACTGGAAGCGAGACTACCAACTGCTCCATTAGAAGTAGAGATTATTAGAGAATTAGAGATTAGAGATAGAGATTAGAGATTATTTGTTTCCTGAAAATCTATTATTTGTTTCCTAAAGCAAATTGCATTAATGAGAGAGATCCGTTGATTTGGCTAAGGTAGGAAAGAATCTATTATTTGTTTGCTAAAGCAAATTGCATTAATGGAGAGATCCGTTGATTTGGCTAAGGTAGGAAAGAATCTATTATTTGTTTCCTAAAGAAAATTGCATTAATGAGAGAGATCCGTTGATTTGGCTAAGGTAGGAAAGAACCTATTATTTGTTTCCTAAAGCAAATTGCATTAATGGGAGAGATCCGTTGATTTGGCTAAGGTAGGAAAGAATCTATTACTTGTTTCCTAAAGCAAATTGCATTAATGAGAGAGATTCGTTGATTTGGCCAAGGTAGGAAAGTTAGATCTGTGATCCTTTGACATTAGGAAAGTGTTGAAAATAAACCGTACCGGACTACCAACTCCTCCATTAGGTTTTTTTCGCTGGTTAATTTTCGTAGGTTTTTCTTTGCTGGATTGTCTTGGGTGCGATCGGAGGTTAGGCCCTGAAGTGTGTGGGGCGGGTGGGGGCTTCGGTACACGTTTTTTCGGTTCGTGACGGCTCGGTGTGAGGTGGGACGTGGTACCAAAAAAAACCATGGGAGGTGGGACGAAAAAAAACCTGGAAGCGAGACTACCAACTGCTCCATTAGGAGTAGAGATTAGTCATTAGGTTAAACTAATCAGGATTAATTAAGTTAATTGATTTAATTAATTAATTAATTAATTAATTAAATTTTTATTATTACTACTTTTTATCCCTTTTTTCTTAAAACGTTGAGGGGGCTAGGCCCCACTTGTCATTGGGCCTGGGGGGGCAATCGGGCGCTGGGCTATCGGGCACAGCTTGAACGGGCGCTGGGCCGCGGGGTGCACCCGACTTGGGCGTCGCGGTGCGCCGGCGGCCACGGCAGGGAGGCCACAGGGAGCAAGGGCCAGGGCGGCGCGCCGGGGTGGAGCAGCGGCACGGCCGCCGCGGGGCGGAGGCAGGGCGGTGGCACACACAGCAGTGGGCGGCGCGCGTGAGCGAAACGGGGCAAGATGGACGATTGCTAAGTGCGGCAGAGGGGGCGCGCGCGGGCGCTGGGGGTCCGGCGCCGGCGGCTGTGGCCGCGCCCGCTGCTAGTCCAGTAGCAACAAGGCCGGCGAGCGGAGCGAGCAAGGGCTGCCGGGGAGGCGCGGTCGGGGCGGCACGGCAGGGCGCGGACGGACGTGGCGCTACACAGGCGAGGCAACGACGGCAGCGAGACGCGGCGCGAAGAGCACGACCTTGTCTATAACCAAGTTAAGGGGTGCAGAGGAGACATGGGATAGGTCACGGAGGACCGGAGCTCACTGCGGGGGTGTCGAGGAGAAGCTCGGGAAGGCCGGGGCGGCGTCATAGCAGCGGCACGATGGCGCGACAGTGAACGATGTCGTCGGCTTGGGCGAGGGAGATCCAGTTGAGGAGGCGCCGCACAGTCCAGTGGACGCCATGGCCGCGAGGAGGAGGGCTCCGGCGCGAGGACGGCAGGAAGGGCTTCGGGGCGGCACAACTCGGCGACAGGGGACCGAGCGAGCATGGGATCGAGCGGGAGCGCTCTCTCCTGTCCTGACGGCATGAGGTGGGAGGGCATTGCGGCGAGGGGGGCTTCGGCATGGTGGCATCGCGGGGGAGGACAGAGGCGCGCCGGCGACCGGTGACGGAGCCCAGTGGCGGGGCGCGGGGTCGGGCGCCGGACGCCGCGGTCGTTGCCCCGATCCAGAGGGGATCGAGGAGTGGGTGAGCGAGGGGAGTGGGGATGTGAAGTGGCTACGTGGGGGTGTCGGTTAGGGTTTGGTGCCCCCAGGGGGTTATAGGCCAGGGGAGGGAGTGGGCCGGCCTGGCAGGCCACTGGTTGGGCCGAGGCCCAGTTGGCCTGGGGGTTTTCTTTTTATTTCTGTTTTATCATCCCTTTTGTCTTTTCTGTTTGCTTTTATTTCTTTAATACTTTATAGTTTTACAAAAATAAAACCCACACCTAAAATATAGTTACAATTATATCTACTGCCACAAAAGGTTTTATCCCTGAACAGAATAGTTTAGTATTTTATAAAATCCAAAATGCATTTATTTAATTGTTTTACCTACTATTTTAATTATTCAAATGCATCTAAACTTTCTATAAGAATGTGGTTTCTTCACCTCAATTAGTTAGGCATTATTTGCCACATGATGAACAATTTAGTTTTAATGTTTGAAAACTTTTACTGTTTGCCTATATTTTAAATTTGAATTTGAATCGATTTTGAACTAACTCTAGTTTGTCAACAGTAACCGAGGTGACGTGGCATCCTTAGCAGAGGGTTACTATAGCTTAATTACCTGGGCGTCACAAGAAGCCTCTCCCAAGCTTGTGGGAGACTCTCTTCTTCAATTTGCACAAAATTATATATTTCCCTTAAAGCAGCTTGTTTCTTATAAGCGGGGCAATATTTAGCAGAGAAGTAATAAATCATATCCTGGGGACTACGCACACAACCAGGATCAAGAGAATTAAACCATGTTTTAGCGTCACCCTTTAATGTGAATGGAAATAACTTAAGGATATAATAATAGCGGGTTTTCTCATTATGAGTAAACAGGGTGGCTATATCATTTAATTTAGTAAGATGTGCCACAACAGTTTCAGATTCATAGCCATAAAAAGGATCAGATTCAACCAAAGTAATTAACTCAGGATCAACAGAGAAATCATAATCCTTATCAGTAATAAAGATAGGTGAAGTAGCAAAAGCAGGGTCATATTTCATTCTAGCATTCAAAGACTTTTCTTTAAGCTTAGCTAATAATTTCTTAAGATCAAATCTATCATTGCAAGCTAAGAAGTCTCTAGCAGTTTCTTCATCCATAACATAACCCTCAGGCACAACAGGCAATTCATATCTAGGAGGAGAATCTTCATCATCACTTTCATCAATATTATCAGTTTCAATAATTTCATTCTCTCTAACCCTGGCAAGTTGTTCATCAAGAAATTCACCTAGTGGCATAGTAGTATCAAGCATAGAAGTAGTTTCATCATAAATATCATGCATAGCAGAAGTGGCATCATCAATAACTTGCGACCTATCGGAATCAATAACAGTAGTAGGTGTCGCAAGTTTACTCAAAACAGAAGGTGAATCAAGTGCAGAGCTAGATGGCAGTTCCTTACCTCCCCTCGTAGTTGAGGGAAAAATCTTGGTTCTTTGATCTTTCAAGTTCTTCATAGTGATCAACAGATATAAATCCCAAGTGACTCAAAGAATAGAGCTATGCTCCTCGGCAACGGCGCCAGAAAATAGTCTTGATAACCCACAAGTATAGGGGATCGCAACAGTTTTCGAGGGTAGAGTATTCAACCCAAGTTTATTGATTCGACACAAGGGGAGCCAAAGAATATTCTCAAGTATTAGCAGTTGAGTTGTCAATTCAACCACACCTGTATAACTTAATATCTGCAGCAAGGTATTTAGTAGCAAAGTAATATGATAATAGTGGTAACAGTGGTAAAAGTAACGGTAGCAGTTTTGGTTTTATAGTGATGATAACAATAGCAACGGATAAGTAAATAAGCGAAGAACAATATATGGAAAGCTCGTAGGCAATGGATCGGTGATAGAGAATTATGCCGGATGTGGTTCAACATGTAACAGTCATAACCTAGGGTGACACAGAACTAGCTCCAATTCATCAATGTAATGTAGGCATGTATTCCGAATATAGTCATACATGCTTATGGAAAAGAACTTGCATGACATCTTTTGTCCTACCCTCCCGTGGCAGCGAGGTCCTAGCGGAAACTAAGGGATATTAAGGCCTCCGACCTTTTAATAGAGTACCGGACCAAAGCATTAACACATAGTGAATACATGAACTCCTCAAACTACGGTCATCACCGGAAGTGGTCCCGATTATTGTCACTTCGGGGTTGCCGGATCATAACAGATAGTAGGTGACTATAGACTTGCAAGATAGGATCAAGAACTCACATATATTCAGGAAAACATAATAGGTTCAGATCTGAAATCATGGCACTCAGGCCCTAGTGACAAGCATTAAGCATAGCAAAGTCATAGCAACATCAATCTCTGAACATAATGGATACTAGGGACCAAACCCTACCAAAACTAACTCGATTACATGATAAATCTCATCCAACCCATCACCGTCCAGCAAGCCTACGATGAAATTACTCACGCATGGTGCTACCTCTTGAGCACTTGCGTTGGTTTTCCCTTGAAGAGGAAAGGGTGATGCAGTAGAGTAGCGTAAGTATTTCCCTCGGTTTTTTAGAACCAAGGTATCAATCCAGTAGGAGGCCACGCACGAGTCCCTCGTACCTACACAAACAAATAAATCCTCGCAACCAACGCGATAAGGGGTTGTCAATCCCTACATGGTCACTTACGAGAGTGAGATCTGATAGATATGATAAGATAATATTTTTGGTATTTTTATGATAAAGATGCAAAGTAAAATAAATGGCAAAGGAAATAACTAAGTATTGGAAGATTAATATGATGGAAGATAGACCCGGGGGCCATAGGTTTCACTAGTGGCTTCTCTCGAGAGCATAGTATTCACGGCGGGTAAACAAATTACTGTTGAGAAATTGACAGAATTGAGCATAGTTATGAGAATATCTAGGTATGATCATGTATATAGGCATCACGTCCGAGACAAGTAGACCGACTCCTGCCTGCATCTACTACTGTTACTCCACACATCGACCGCTATCTAGCATGCATCTAGAGTATTAAGTTCAAGAGAATAGAGTAACACTTTAAGCAAGATGACATGATGTAGAGGGATAAACTCATGCAATATGAAATAAACCCCATCTTGTTATCCTCGATGGCAACAATACAATACGTGCCTTGCTGCCCCTACTGTCACTGGGAAAGGACACCGCAAGATTGAACCCAAAGCTAAACACTTCTCCCATTGCAAGAAAGATCAATCTAGTAGGCCAAATCAAACTGATAATTCAAAGAGACTTGCAAAGATAACCAATCATACATAAAAGAATTCGGAGAAGATTCGAATATTGTTCATAGATAAACTTGATCATAAACCCACAATTCATCGGTCTCAACAAACACACCGCAAAAGAAGATTACATCGAATAGATCTCCACGAGAGAGGGGGAGAACTTTGTATTGAGATCCAAAAAGAGAGAAGAAGCCATCTAGCTAATAACTATGGACCCGTAGGTCTGAGGTAAACTACTCACACTTCATCGGAAGGGCTATGGTGTTGATGTAGAAGCCCTCCATGATCGATGCCCCCTCCGGCTGAGCTCCGGAACAGGCCCCAAGATGGGATCTCGTGGATACAGAAAGTTATGGCGGTGGAATTAGGGTTTTGGCTCCGTATCTGGTAGTTTGGGGTACATAGGTATATATAGGAGGAAGGAGTACGTCGGTGGAGCAACAGGGGGGCCCACGAGGGTGGAGGGCGCGCCCCCTACCTCGTGGCCTCCTGGTTGATGTCTTGACGTAGGGTCCAAGTCCTCTAGATCATGTTCGTTCCGAAAATCACGTTCCCAAAGGTTTCATTCCGTTTGGACTCCGTTTGATATTCTTTTTCTGCAAAACCCTAAAATAGGCAAAAAAAACAGCAATTCTAGGCTGGGCCTCCGGTTAATAGGTTAGTCCCAAAAATAATATAAAAGTGTATAATAAAGCCCAATAATATCCAAAACAGAATATAATATAGCATGGAACAATAAAAAATAATAGATACATTGCAAACGTATCACACGGCGGTGAGCATCATGAAATTGGTGATGGAGGAAGGTTAATGATGATGATGGCCATGGATTCCCCTCTTCGGAGCCCCGAACGGACTCCAGATCAGCCCTTCGGAGAGATTTTAGGGCTTGGTGGCGGCTCCGTATCGTAAAACGTGATGAATCCTTCTCTCTAATTTTTTTCTCCCCGAACACGAATATATGGAGTTGGAGTTGAGGTCGGTGGAGCACCAGGGGGCCCACGAGGCAAGGGGCGCGCCCAGGGGGTAGGCGCGCCCCCACCTCGTGGACAGGGTGTGGCCCCCTGGCCTTGATTCTTTCACCAGTATTTTTTATATATTCCAAAAATAATCTCTGTTGATTTTCAGGTCATTTCGAGAACTTTTATTTCTGCACAAAAATAACACCATGGAAATTCTGCTGAAAACAGTGTCAGTCCACGTTAGTTCCATTCAAATCATACAAGTTAGAGTCTAAAACAAGGGCAAAAGTGTTTGGAAAAGTAGATACATTGGAGACGTATCACCCACGTATATAAAGGAGGGGGAGAGAGGCTGGCAACCAGGAGGGGCGCGCCATGGGAGGAGTCCTACTTGGACTCCTAGTCCAAGTAGGATTCGGCCCCCCTCTTTTCCTTTCTCCACCGGAGGGAATAGGAAGGAGAGGGAGAGAGAAAGGGAAGGGGGCGCCGCCCCCTCCTCCTTTTCCTATTCGGACTCCCTAGGAGGAGGGCACGTGGCCACCCCCCGTGGGCTTCCCTCTCTCTCCCTTAGGTCAATGTTGGCCCAACACTTCCCCGGGGGGTTCCGGTAACCCCTCGATACTCCGAAAAAAAATACATGAATCACTCGGAACCATTCCAATGTCCGAATATAACCTTCCAATATATGAATCTTTACCTCTCGACCATTTCAAGACTCCTCGTCATGTCCGTGATCTCATCCGGGACTCCGAACAAACTTCGGTCACCAAAACACATAACTCATAATACAGATCGTCATCGAACGTTAAGCATGCGGACCTTACGGGTTCGAGAACTATGTAGACATGACCAAGACACATCTACGGTCAATAACCAATAGCGGAACCTGGGTGCTCATATTGGCTCCTACATATTATACGAAGATCTTTATCGGTCAAACAACATAACAACATACGTCATTCCCTATGTCATCGGTATGTTACTTGCCTGAGATTCGATCGTCGGTATCATCATACCTAGTTCAATCTCGTTATCGTCAAGTCTCTTTACTCGTTCCGTAATGCATCATCCCACAACTAACTTATTAGTCACATTGCTTGCAAGGCTTATAGTGATGTGCATTACCGAGAGGGCCCAGAGATACCTCTTCGATACACGGAGTGACAAATCCTAATCTTGATCTATGCCAACTCAATAGACACCTTCGGAGACACCTGTAGAGCATCTTTATAATCACCCAGTTACGCTGTGATGTTTGATAGCACACAAGGTGTTCCTCCGGTATTCGGGAGTTGCATAATCTCATAGTTAGAGGAATGTGTATAAGTCATGAAGAAAGCAATAGCAATAAAACTAAACGATCATTATGCTAAGCTAACGGATGGGTCTTGTCCATAACATCATTCTCTAATGATGTGATCCCATTCATTAAATGATGACACATGTCTATGGTCAGGAAACTTAACCATCTTTGATTAACGAGCTAGTCAAGTAGAGGAATACTAGGGACACTCTGTTTGTTTATGTATTCACACATGTACTAAGTTTCCAGTTAATACAATTCTAGCATGAATAATAAACATTTATCATGATATAAGGAAATATAAATAACAACTTTATTATTGCCTACAGGGCATATTTCCTTCACCAACGTGTCTAGAAGCGATACCCTCCAAAGTGGTTTTTGTTGGACACATGGATGACAACCTTAACATGGTTGGTTTCTCAAAATAGAGCACTTTCCAAGAAATGTGTCTAATGGCCAAGGCCGATAAGAGGTGGCTATGGCATCCTCGGCTAGCCCATGTCAGCACGAGAAATCCCAAAAATCTCCTAAAGGATGAGCACATCCTTAGAATAGGATGTTTCTTTTCTGAAAAACTATGTGTATAGTGAAAGCATAATCAGAAAGCAACATAAAGCAAAGCATATTTCCAAGGGTGTCATTTCAATCTCAAGGCCTTTTGAGCTCCTCTATGTGGATCTCTTTGGGCCTCCATCATGGGATAGCCTTGGGGGGAAGAAGTATGGTATATTCATTGTTGATGATTACTCAATATATACATGGGTACGATGTTATTTCTCAAGTCCAGGGACGAGGTGAAGGTGACATTCGTGGATTTTGCCAAGCAAGCACAACGCAAGTTTGACAAAGTATTGTTGGTAATTAGAAGCGACGATGGCTCAGAGTTCAAGAATTACACCCTTGAAGGATTTCTTGGTGATGAGGGGACTGAGAATGAATATTCCACACCTTACACCCCTCAACATAAATGGTGTAGCCAAGAGGAAGAACCGGTCGGATGAGTACAAGTCACCATATAGATTTTGGGATGAGACCATCAACATCGCTTGTTGAACCGAATCTTCCTTTGCAAGTACTTGAACAAGACATCATGTGAGCTCTTAACCGGGAACAAGCCAAACGCCAAATATTTCTGGGTATTCGACTATAAGTGTTTGCTTCTCAGCAAGGAACCCCAGTTGGCTAAATTTCGAGGATATATTTGTTGGATAAAGATCAAACTCTCACGCCTATAGGGTCTTAAACAAATCCAATAGATGTGTTGAGGAAACTTGTGACGCGATGTTTGATGAATTCAATGGATCCCATGGATATAAAGTTTATCTAAATGGTGACGTAGGTGATGAGGATCTTTTACAAGACATCATGACTATATGCATTGATGACATTTTCCCCAAGGAGCAAGCTCACATCAATGACGAAGAAACCTCAAGCACCATCATTTTACCATCAAGGCTTACACCACATGTAGATCACATTGATCAAGATGTACCTAGCTTCCAATAACAAGAATAAGACCCCTCACAATAGAACGAGCAAGATCATCAAGAAGACCAAGTTGCTGTGCAAGATCAAGAGCAAGAAAAAGTCCATGATCATCAAGCACAAGATCAAACAAATGATCAAGCTTAAGATGGAGCAAGTACAGCAAGTGATTAATCCCAAGCTCTAACCGTGGATGAACAGGATGAAGACGAAAGTTCAAGGGATGACGAAGATCCTCAAGATCCACCTTCCTCCATGCCTTTAGTGTCCGACCGGGTTCAAGTTGGCAATGTCTTAAGTGGATTGTCACAAGGGTAGTCACTTGTAAATGGTTGACTAATTCTTGTGCTCGCTTCTCTTTTTCCCCTAGTTTTGAGTCACTTAAGGTACAACAAGCCTTGATGGAACCAGATTGATTGTTGCCATGCAAGAAGAGTTAAACAACTTCACCCATGATAAAAGATGTGGTCATTGTGAAGAGGCCAATCGGAAAGAGGGTTATAACATGATCGGAACCAAATGAGTCTTCAAGAACAAGCAAAGACGAGTATGAAGTGATCATTAGAAACAATGCAAGATTAGGGGCTCAATATTTCTCTCAAGTTGAAGGCTTGAATTTTGATGAAACCCTTGCCCCCCATACATACATTCCTACAATACTACACTCGCTGACAACATCCTTGCAATGGTACAAACATGCACACAACATTATAAATATCTCATTTATATTGTAATCAACTTGACCATGGAGCAGGTTGGGGCTAGAGATGTAACATATCAAACTATTTGCATGCTAGGCTTATACCGAGTTTGGACTTCTTATGGAATGCTTAGATCATAGCAAAAGCGCACACGTGTACTCACCTAGCACTAGCCTCCTTGTAGCTTCTATCTTTAGTGAGAATTATAAGTTTTCCTAAAACAAGTAATTGCCCTTTCCGGGCTTCACGTGGGGTTCAGGGAGAAGGAAATAAAACATCAATAATTCCAAATCTTTCTTTTGATTTTCTTCCCCCCCCATTAGTCACCAAATGTGTGGTGCGCTATCAAAATTTTAACCAATGACATCCTTGCAACACGTCACGATGACGTGCGAGATATGCTCATCGTTTGTCGTGCGTTAATTGATAATAAACAGTCACTGTCTATAAAAAAGCTTAGCGACTCACGTAGATGAGATTTCTTCCACCGCATCAAAATCCCACAAGAAAAGCCATACAAGGAAGAGGGTGCCTAGGCATAGATGGAATCCACCCGACGAAGCCCCACACAAGCGAGGTTCGGGGGAAAGCGCCGGACGGCGTGACGACGTGAAAATACTGAGGCGGGACACATGAGGTAGAAGGGCGCCGGGTACGACACCGGCGGCGGAACGCCGATGGCTTGGAAGGGGCCAGTGAACGAAATCGCGGTGGGGTTGAACCTGGCCGTGTGGGTGGCAGCATTCATCGGTGCATTGGTTTGGAGGGGGGCGGCGGCGGCGTGGGGTGCGACACGGCGGCGGGGAGAGGGCGAAGAACCCTAAAGGCCTAGACCTAGAAGAGAATACCGTGCCACCATGGAAGCGTGGGGGATTTAACCCTAAACCTCCCTCCAGAGTTCCCTCTTAGTTCTCGTACGCACGCCGAGTGTTCTCCTCCAGATCTGCCCTAGCTTTCTTGTTGCCCGCTGTCTCCCCGCTTCCGCCCCCGCCGTGGTACTGGCGGCCGCCATGTCGCGCCCACCCGCCGCCGCCCAACCCAACCAACCGATGAACGCTGCGACCCCCACCCCCAGGCCAAACCCCGCCCCGATCGCGTTTGCTGGCCCCTTCCAGCCCCCCGGCGTTCCGCGGCCGGCGCCGTACCCGGCGCCCTTCTACCAAACGCGGCGGCCGCTGGTATTTCCGCCCGTCTTGCCACCCGGCACTTTCCATGGGCCTCGCGTATACCAGCCTCCACCACCACCGCCGGGTGGATTCGGTCCGCACCCAGGCACCCCCCTTAACCCGTTCGGTAGGTTTAATTATTGCGACGAACATTGTTGATCGCTTTTGCCGAACTCAATTTTTGCAACTGACCTGGCAATTTAGAAGGGACGGATGACTGATTCAGATTCTAGTGATTTGTTCTTTTTACAGGTGGAGATTTGGTTTTAGAATATAGAAATGGCTGCATTTGTATTATGATTAACAATTTTATCGTTGACTGACTGCTTCTCTGTAACAGTATTGGCTGTGCCCTGATGCACTGCCTTACGAGAAAGGCGAGCCTTGTTTGTTTCAGATGATCTAATGATCTTACACGACCTTTGGTGTGTTTTGGTTTGCTTCCACGACCTTGATGTGTTTGGTAATGCTTATTGTCTGTCTTGTTACATTAAATCAAATGCAGTGCATAGTATTTCGGTTGTCTAACTGATTACATGCTGTAACTTACCTTTTTGCTTGAGTTAGTGTGCATGTTGTTTACGTACTTCATCGTACTGTGGATTTTTGCAAACTTCAATTGTGACATTTCCAAAATGTGCGCTTTATTATTTTCATTTTTTATGTTCAAGTCATCCCAACCATTTTAATGAGAGTCCATTGACAGCAAAGCATTTTGTAAATATTTCGTACATTGTAGTACATTGGTTATGTTACCATGATCTTTCCGAGTTCTGCAAATAGTTGCTACAAACAATTGTGTTTGTTTAGGTTCAAATTTGGATATCTACATAAATCTGCCTCCAGGTTGCAGAAATATGAAAACTTCATAAACACAATGCTGATTATTTGTACTGATAGCAAGGTACTCCCTCCGTCCCAAATTACTTGTCGCAGAAATAAAATAAAAATGGATGTATTTAAAACTAAAATATGTCTAGATACATCCATTTCCGTGACAAGTAATTCCGGACAGAGGGAGTATTTATCATCAGTTTCTTTATACTGGGTAATGTATTACAAATTCGCAGTCATGTACGATCTCTCTGAATTTTGTGAAGAAAACCTATCAGAGCAGTATAATGTTTTATCTTGGGTTATTCTGCACTGAACTTACTTGCATGTCTATGCTGAATGATGTTAACCTATTCATAGGTTCATTTCCTGTAGTTAACTAGTTGTAAGTTATTTTGTTTCTGTTTGGTCGCCAAGTTGATTTGTCTGCAAGGATAAATCATGCATTATGTGTTTGGATTGCTGAATTCTTAGTAATATGGCAGGCGGATTTTGTTAATGTTTTTTTCTGCTGTAGATCCTTAGGTATATATAACAGTATCCTATCTGTGCAGGTCTTCCAGGCTTCCATCCAAGCCACACATATCATCCTGTTAGTGTGTTATCACATCAGCGGCCAGCGGTAATTGATGGAGCTTTTGGTCCTGGAGCCGTGACTAGACCACCTATCACACCTGTTCCTCCAGCTAATGTTTTTGGTCCTGGAGCCATGACAAGACCACGACCACTTATGACACCTGTTCCTGCAGCTAATGTTTTTGGTCCTGGAGCCGTGACTAGACCACCTATCGCATTTGTTCCTCCCGCTAATGTTTTTGGTCCTGGAGCCATGGCTAGACCACCTATCGCACTTGTTCCCCCAGCTAATGTTTTTGGTCCTGGAGCCGTGGCTAGACCACCTATCGCACCTGTTCCTCCAGCTAACGTTTTTGGTCCTGGAGCTGTGGTTAGACCACCTATTGCGCCTGTTCCTTCAGCTAACGTTTTTGGTCCTGGAGCTGTGACTAGACCACCTATCGCACCTCTTCCTTCAGCTAACGTTTTTGGTCCTGGAGCTGTGACTAGACCACCTATCGCGCCTCTTCCTCCAGCTAATGTTTTTGGTCATGGAGCTGTGACTACACCACCTATTGCGCCTGTTCCTCCAGCTAACGTCTTAGGTCATGGAGCCGTGACTAGACCACCTATGACACCTGTTCCTCCAGCTACTGATTTTGGTCCTGGAGCTGTGACTAGACCTCATATCGCACCTGTTCCTCCAGTTAATGAGCCACAATTTAAAGTATATGTTGGCAAGATTGCATCAACAGTGGACAATGACTTTGTTCTTTCTCTTCTTCAGGTATATTGTTAAATTTGCCTCTTGTGAACTTATAGTACTTACAACCTAGCTCATAAGATCATCTCTTAAGATTGTATTGACCTATTAGATTCTGGCAAAGCATGTTACATAATATTTATTATAGATAAAAGCTAGTTAGTTGGAGTTTATAAAAGGAAAAGCTATGAAGCATTAGATGACATATGCTTTGGAATAATGGAGTAGATAGTGATGTGTATATGTGCCTTATTTTTGCTACAGGTCTGTGGAATTGTAAAAAGTTGGGATCCAGTCACAAATCCAATTGGTGGAACTCCTACTGGGTTTGGCTTTTGTGATTTTGAATCTGCCGAAGGCAGTCTTCGTGCGTGGCGGTTGCTCAACAAACTAAGAATTGATGGTCAAGAGCTGTTGGTATGTACTGGTCTGCATGTCATTTTTGCTTGCAACATCCATAGATAAATGTACAGACTAAGATATATGATTTCTTGGAAAGGAGTTGGCCCTAGTTAGATATGTCATTATCGGATTGGCAATTTATTTTATGACTTTTGTAGTACATCACATATCTCTTGTGGATTTGCATCATTTTGAAAAATATTGTGCTAACATCAGTATAAATTCAACAATTGAACTGGGAGAATAGTCCCACATCCATGTGATCAGTGGCGGAGCCAGCCAGTTGTGGGAGCCTGGGCAAAGCCTAACTGCTTCTAGGTCAATGAAAATCTGCCTATAAAATCATCATCACCAAGCTCTAATACGCATGTCTTTTCAATAGAGGCTTGCAGGTCAAGCCTGGGTAGCCGCCTTGGGTCACCTAGAGGTGGCTCTGCCATTGTGAATTCGGGTGGAGTAGTGGGGAGCGGCTTGGTGCACCTCTCCAGAGTGAGAAGATGGGCTGACAGGTGGGCCCATGCACCAGTGAGTGGGGAGATGGCTTTGCCATGTGGGGACCTAAGGGTAATTTGATTATTTCATGTCGCACTAGTTGTTAAATGGATGGCGGGGTGGCATGTGCGTAATTGGACCTAACGGGAATGATATTGCTCTTAGAAGGTCTTAAAAACTGAATTTGCTTTGAAACTAGTGGCATCGGTGTAAAGTTTTGTTAGACTAAATTAATTAATTAATAGTGAATGATGGTTTATTGGCTTGACAGAACTAATAATGATCTCTATTCTTCTGCAGTGTTGTTTAAAACATTTGTAGTGTAGATCATATAATATTCAAAGTTCTGATAATATTTGAGAAATCATCTTAGTATTTTATTGATTACAGTGGGTTGTCTATAAAAGGAAGTTATCCTTGTAAAGTTGCTTCCGTTGATGTTATTGTGCTTACAAATCAACTGTGACTTTGCAGCTTTCATTACAAGCATTAATATTTCTATGCTCTTCTTTCTTAATGAGGAATTGGCCACCTTTGGAATATTTTTGTATAAAGCTCATGGCGTAGGAGAACCTGCATTTGAAAAAAAGAAACCTTTTCAGTTTCGTTTGCAAATTTTGCCTGAACATTAGAAAAGTAAAGCTTCTGTCTGCACACCCCGGGGTTCAATCTTGTGAAATGCTTATTCTGTTCTGATCCATGCTTATTTTTGGGTTTAAACAGGTTAATGTCAATGAAGCCATGAGCCAGCACCTTCAGAAATACTGTGAGAATACTACAGAAGAGAAGGCCAATGAAACTGATATGGCTGCTATGCAAACGATACACAGTATGGTTGAAGAGAGAATGAGGTGTAAATTTCTGGGTTCACCAATTCAGTCTGTTCAGGCATCTACAAGCATCAGTGATGAGAAAGGCGATGGTCATACAAGGAGTGGTGCACTGGAGGAAAGGACAAGCAAGAGACAACGTGAAAAAGAGGAACATTTAGGGGAAAATAAAGTTGTTTGTTTGCAAGGTTGGAAAGATAAAGAAGTGATTTCAGCTGGAAAGCCTTCTCTGCAAATTGATGCGATATCATCAACGTATGTTCCCATGGAGCCTGAATCTACAATTGAACACGAGAGGAAACGTCAGCGCAGGGAAAGTGAGTGTATTTTTTCGTTTCTTAATTTACAATACCTTCTCCATAGTGTAGCTACCTTGAAGCTGACTTTGGTCTTGCTTTGTTGGACAGTAGATGGGTTTCATAAGAGCAATGGTGAAGGTAAGGGCATTGTATCTGTACCAGTGCTAGTCTCAGATAAGCTGAACAGCAGTTCCCCAGGAGAAAAGGTGAATTCTGAATTGCAAGCTACATCCAAGTCAGGGAACAAGGAAACTTTGGATGCAGAACAGTTGCTTGCTGCTATCCCTAAGACGAAGGAAGAACTATTTGCTTATGATGTTAATTGGGCAATTTATGATAAGGTGAAACAGAATTATCTACCTTTTTCCATTTTAAATTTCCATACTTGAAAAAGATGTTTGAATTAGGCAAACTCGAAATGAGAACCAGTCAATTTGTTGCCTTGCAGACTGTTTTAAATATGAACCCCCATCTCATTCTTATACCATCAAATACACCTTTTCTTTCTTGCAGCATGGATTGCATGAGAGAATGAGGCATTGGGTTTCAGAGAAGTCGATTGAAGTTTTTGGCGAGGAAATAGCAGAGTTTGTGGAATATGTTGTTGCATCAACCAAAGAGCATGTAGACGCACCTAGAATGTTGGAGGCCCTTGTATCTCTTATGGATGATTCTGCAGAAAAGTTTATTCTCTCGTTGTGGACGGAACTTATATTTGAAATTAAGAAAGCTGAAACCGGATTAGCATGAAGACAGGGGGAATGTCACTATGTCAGGTTTGTTGTTCTCTTTTGAACTTCGTTTTGTTATCAATTTTGATTGCCTTCTCTCGTTTCCCACTTTTAAGGGCACTTTGTGACATTACTGAAGCACTCCCAAGTCGATGCAATTTGAATTTGAGCTATTGTTTAGATTTGTAGTTGAATCATTGACATTCTGAATGTGCTGCTGCCTTTCTCAGTGCCTTCTCGTTGCTCAAGGTCGACGGGTAATCACAAAGAAATTGGCTTGGTTCCTTCTCGTTGCTCAAGGTCGGTGAGTAATCTCAAAAGAGATTGGCGGATGACAACCCTTCCTGGCTACCTATGAGCTGCAGTTGTTGATATCTTGGAATGAAGCAGTCATTCTGGGCACTGTGTTCTCCTGGCTATCCTGAATCTTTCGCTGATGAATGTAGATAGACTTCGCATGTTGGCATTAACAGCGTGCTGTTGGCGAGATCAGTTTGTGTTGTAAGTGGAGAAGAAGTGAAATGGGACTCTTTTCAGCGTGTCCCCCATGCAGGGAGTCTCTTCGTAGATAGGAGTATTAAATTGATAAAGCATATTTATTCGGACTTGCTACCGTTCATTTTTTTTCCGGACTTGCTAGTTTTCTTTTGTGTCGAGCTGAGTTTTTCTTATATCTCATTCACCGCCACGACGTTATCTGTTTCCCTTGATGCTTGTTGGGTTATGTGCTATGTCAGCTGATTTTTCTTCTTTTGACCTGGTTGTTTCTACGTGAGGGCCATTTACAAAAAATAACTTGCGTTTTCATTTTGGCTTTTCCCACACCGTTTCTATTTTTCTTTTCATTATTGCTTCGTTATTTCTATTATTATTATTATTTATTTTATTTTCAAATGATTTTGTTCTTCCTTTTTCCATGCATCATTTCTTAGTTATTTTTCTATCCATTCATTTCATTACATTTATTTATTTTTCTATTTTATTTGGTTGGCACGTGAAGTTCCTATCAGCAATTAAGCTTACATAGTCAGAATATTAAGCTTACACAGTCAAAAAAATTATGTGGCCAAAGTTTTTTTCAAGTCTGGAGTCGTAATTGCAAGTTTTTAAGCGGGTTCACAACTGCAACTTTTCAAGTTGGGCTGCAATTCCAAGTAGTTTTTGAATGTGCCCTTAAAAAAAAAGGTAGTTTTTGAATGTGGGGCGCCATTGCAAGTTTTAAGCTGGATTGCAACTATACAACAACAACAACAAAGCCTTTAGTCCCAAACAAGTTGGGGTAGGCTAAAGATGAAACCCATAAGATCTTTCAACCAACTCATGGCTTTGGCATATGGATAGCAAGTTTCCACTCACCCCTGTCCATAGCCAGCTCTTCGGTGATACTCCAATCCTTTAGGTCTCTCTTAACGAACTCCTCTCATGTCAAATTTGGTCTACCTCGCCCTCTCTTGACATTCTTCGCACGCTTTAGCCGTCCGTTATGCATTGAAGCTTCTGGAGACCTGCGATGAATATGCCCAAACCATCTCAGACGATGTTGGACAAGCTTCTCAATTGGGTGCTATCCCAATTCTATCTCGTATATCATCATTTCGGACTTGATCCTTCCTCGTGTGACCACACATCCATCTCAACATACGCATCTCCGTCACACTAACTGTTGAACATGTTGCCTTTTAGTCGGCCAACACTCCGCACCATACAAAGCCCCTTACGATGAAGGACACGAGAGAGTTTTATACTAGTTCGGCCCCTTACGATGAAGGTAAAAGCCTACGTCTAGTTGTGATTGGTATTGTTGAGGTTTCGATCTCCAAGAGGCTCAACTCGCCGGCTTGGTTATCGACTATGTTGTTTCTTGCCCTAAACTGCCACCGGGTCGTCCCCTTATATACACGGGTTGACATCAGGTGGCCTACGGAGTCCCGGCCGGCTCATAATTGTGTCCGGCTCGGTGACTTTCTTTACATGCCTTTCTGTACAAGTATTTGCCGTCCATATAGCGGTTTACAATAATGGGCCTTAAGCCGGCCCGAGGCCCTTGGGCTTTCTATATGTTTAATAAACTATCATCTTGACTGCATATTGGGCTTCTTAGGTAACCCGCCATTAGGGCTGACCCGGCCTCTCCTGGGCGGGTCATACTGGTAGTAATATCCCAACATTAGGCACCAGGTTGACTTTGAACCTTGTTCTTTGTCAATCTTCAATACTTAGACGAAATTCCTCTTCTGCCTGAAAAAACTTTGTAACCCACCGTGACGTCATCTTTTGAAAACACAAAAATTTTCATGACGTCATCTTCCAACGGATCTTTGATTTTTAATGCTTCCCGAGAATTGGGGCATCTATATAGCTGGATAACCATTATTTGGTTCTCCCTTGATTTTCGCGCCCGTCTGTTCGCATCTGCCCTTATAAATAGGCACGCGGCCGGTCCTTCTCATTCTCCTTTCTTCCTCATCTTCTTCCTCTCGCAACCTTCGTCGCTGCTCGAGCTTCGCCGCCGCCGCAACTCTCATCGTCGTTGTCAAGCTTGGTCGCTGCATCACCCTGAGTCTGTCCAGAGAACGCGGCGACTCTTCGCGGCAGGTCTGCATCTTGTAAGTTTTCTTCTCTCTCACGCACCTAGATCTGTTCTAGGTTTGCGAGTTCTTCAGTGTTCTTCACCTGTTCGCCATGGATCATCCTGTAGATCTTCTCCGCAACTTCTTTTGATCCAAAGAAGAGATATAACTTGCGTGGTAGCTGTTTGGCATTCATTTTTGATATCAGTAGATCCCTTTTACCTGTATAGATGCTTCTTTATAGTGGAAGAACTCATCTGTACTAGGTTTTTAGGTCTAGAATATTTTCCTTTTTGAATCAGCCTTTTGATCCAAAATGATAATGATAGCTTGGTGAAACTTGTTTATGCCAACACTTAGCTGAATCTGCTTTCCGAAAAAATCTGTAGTCATGGCGGCTTACATTCCAGCTTTCTTTTCCCTATATGTCATTAGCCCTTAGTTAAGCCGTCGTTACTTGTTTTATAATTTCAACCTTTAACTGTTAATTGACCCGACACTTTATTTTTCCTTTTCCAGTCCCTTGTTCATCATGCCGTCAAAGACACCAACCATCTGCAATTGGGTTCCCTCAACCATAACCGAGGAGCATCTGAAAGAGTTCTTCCTCATTGGATTTCTGCCTTCAAGAAACGTCATGTCTTATCGTGCTCCTGACCCGGAAGAAGAACGACCCAATCCGAAAGACAGTGAAGTGATCGTCTTTACTGATCACATGAACCGGGGCTTCTCACCGTCCGGCTCAAAAATTTTCAGAGAAGTTCTTCACTTCTTCAAACTCCATCCTCAGGATATTGGGCCCAATTCCATATCCAATATCTGTAACTTCCAGGTGCTCTGTGAGGTATATCTTCAGCAAGAGCCGACTGTGGAACTATTTAGAGAGTACTTCTATCTGAACCGGCAAAACGAGTGCACCAATGGCCTTAGCTTAGAACTTGGAGGCATCTCGATTCAGCGCCGGCAGGGTGCAGTTTTCCCTCTCATAGTTTTACCAAGTCACCCAAAGGACTGGAACCAAACTTGGTTTTACTGTCAGGACATCTCACCTTCCAATGAGAAGCCACTGCCGGGTTACCGCCCCAATCATCGTGACACCAAGTTCGCCCTACCAGATAAACTTACCGTTGCTGAACGCAAGAAACTGATTCCAACTATCAAAAGAATCAATGGTTTGTTGGGGAACGGTTTAACTGGAGTCGATCTAACCCGCTGCTGGATCTCATGGCGGATTATTCCATTAAGCCGTCGTTCAAAGTTGATGTATGAATATGGTGGAGACCTGGATGACTCTCTCCGTCATGCTCCGGCTCAACTAACCGAAGAAGATGTTGTCGCAATGTCAAATCTTCTGGTGAATGCGAAGTACAAAGATTGCAGTGTTGTTGGGTTAAATCCCTTCTGTAAATTTAACCCGGTACCAGAAGTAAGGGCATTCTGATCTTTTTCCTTTTGTATTTTGTCCAGCCGTATTGTTTATCACTGATCCTTCCTCTTGTCTTTGTAGGCCAACTCTGACTTTTGGAAAGTGAAGTACGACCATGAAGCTGCCAAGAAGGTGAAACTTGCCGCCATGAACGCCAAGAAATCGACCCGGAGAACGAAGAAGAAAAAGAAAACCACCATTGAAGATTTGATGAAACTTGATGACTCGTCTGACTCGGAGGTAGCCCTTGATTCCCTTGGCCAACTTTTTAACAATCTTATTGATACTGATCCTTACCAGGATGACACTGGGGCTAGTCAAACTGGGGAAGCAGAGGTAACTATCATTTCCTCCGACTCAGAGCCCTTACCAAGACACAAAGTTCGACGAGTGATCCATAAAGTAAGGTTTTCTAACCCCTTAGCTCACTTGGATCCCAACTTTCATTTGAAAAAGCAGCAGCATGAAAGCCGTCGTGAAGTTGAGATTGAAGATGAGCCGGTTGTCGTCCTTCAATAGACCCCTCAGAAACGTCCGAACGAGGTTTACTTATTACTATCTTTAACTTGTTTTAGTGAATCCTGCTCCTTGTATTTCTTTTAACTCCTCTCTTACCTTTTCAGGAGGTGTCTCGTTCTTCAGGCGACTCATCACAAACACAATTCCCGGCTTTCAAGACTGCCCCTAGGTAATCAGAAATCATCTTTTCTTCCGGGTTGATCAATTGTATCTTGATGCTGACTGTCCTGTAATATATATTTTTTCTTTAGCGGCCAGGCTAGATCCAAGAAGGCGAAGGTAACAAAGCCGGCGGAAGACCCGCCAGTACCAACGTTTGAGCCGGCTAGGCCGCCTTCTCCATTAACTGCCGCCCCAGAAGACCCGCCTATTATCCATGAAGCAAATCCTTCGGAGCCGTCCCTTGACCAAGCCACTTGAATCCTTCCACAGTTGGACCGTCAAGCTCAACTGACCCGCCGTCTCCACGTGTTCAAGTTGTTCAAATTACTGGGAGCCGTTTTGTTGAGCCGGGGAATCCAACGGTGTTGGCTCGGTGCACAGCTAAGCAAGAAGCCTTGGAGAGGCAAAAGGTTCGCTTTGATGTTGCCAACTACGACCGTCTTAATGCCAGTGACATCTTATCCGGTTATCTCAGTCATGTACACTCCAGTCGTGAGTCTGAGATCGAGATGGTCAAGCAGCTTCAGTTGAAATATGAGGTACGTTGTTTCCGGTTTACCAATATTCCTTCAGCCCCCAAGTCTGTAGATTATGAGAGGCACGAAATAACTTGTAGACTTAAAATATAGGCCAAGACCTTTACCTCGGAATCTTTGCCTGATATTGATAGAAACAAGACTTCATCCATAGTCCCCAAGTACCGGTTTATTTTGATCATTAATGAATCGGTACTTCAGAATTTAAAACCATCTGCAAAGTACTCAACATTCCGGTTTATCCTTGATAAACTTGCTGAACTGCGTACATTAGCCCCCAAGTACCAAGTGCTATTACTTTGTAAAGGACTTGGGACTTCAAATATGTTGGTAGAGCCATAAAAATTTGATTTGACATACATTAGCCCCCAAGTACCAAGTGGTTTATTCGTAAAGTACTTGGGACTTGAATCTTGAATTTGCATACTGGAATTTAAAACCAAGTCTTGACTTATCTGAATGTTTCACAGAATGCCTTGTCTGAACTAAACTCTCAACTAACTGACGCAAAGACCCGGCTAGCGAGCCAGGAGTCAGAAATCAAGTCTTCCACCTCCAAACTGCAAATAAGCCTTTCAGAAATGGAGAATTTGGAAGCCAGCTTTGCTGCCAAAGAGAAAACTTGGGAGGATGAGAAAACACTTCTGACCCGGCGAGTTGAGACAGCCGAAACAACTCTGAAGGAAATATCAACCGAGCTGAACGGTTTGAAGGGCCGGGTGTCTCAGATGGTCGCTGCTATCTTTGGTAAGCTGCCTTGTTTTGACCTTTCATGTATTTTATGCCAAACCGGAATGTGATCCGCCGACTTACTCTGTTAAATATATGCAGGTCCACGAAGTAAAAATCTGAGCCAAGACCCGTTGATTAAACTGAAGGCTGTATACACCTTAGTTGAATAATTGTACATTTGTGCACAACAGGCTCTGGCCGCTATCTCTCCTGCAAATCAAGGACCCAACCAGCTTAGCGATGTCCTGAAGAAGCTGTCCATCCTTCCGTCGAGATTCCAAGAAGTAAAACGCTCCTGCGTGCGAGCCAGAGCTTTGACTGCCCTAAGCCGTTCCAAGGCTTGGGTGCCAGACCTAGACCCGGTGGACGTGGCAAGAGGTTATCCTACTGTGAAGGAGGATGGGTCTCCATTTGATCAGGATGATTTCATAGCATGTGTACACGAAGTCCGGCCTCAGGCGACTAGCCTTGGAGAAGACACCAATGTTGACAAGTACCAGTCGGGTTTTGACAATGAAAATAAGAAGATGGCCACTCCTTCATACAAAGTAGCAGACCTGATCCCACCTGTGAGAGAAGATACCTTCGCTCCGGAAATTGACCCGGTCGGCCTGATTGACGACGAAGCCGAATTTGTCGCCATGAACGGCTTTGATTGGTCAAAATCCAATTTCCAGCAAACAGAAGGTGGTGAACCGCCGAGGGAGGGACAATGATCATCTTCCTAGGCTTATAAAGCCTTGTAATAACTTTAGTTAAAACACTGCATGTTTGCTTATGCCGTCGTGCATAAAATACTTCTTATGTGAATCTGTGTTTTAGATGTCAATGTATGCATTATTTAGTGTTTGTCTCTGCAATGGTTGAACTCCGTTCATGTGAAATAAGGAAAAGACTGGCAAGGCGGTTGAGAACCAACTAGGCTTAAACACCTAACGTACAACCCATAAATTTACCTCAATAAGAAAAACAGAGACAAATGTGAACAAAGGGTAAGGTTTAATACTAACTCTTGAGTTGACGCAACAGGTAAGCGCGTATAAGTAAAAAACATACCTTATCCTTGTTGATCTTTAGATCGCCGGTTTAAATAACCCGGGTGATGAATTGATAATTCAATGTGTATGAAAAGTTACTATTCCTTGAACACTCAATGATCATCATACCTTAGTAGCTCGTACCTTTGGATCCTTGCACCACCGACTTGAATAACCCGGGCGGCTGTGTTGTCCAATAATTGAACCGGCGAAGAAAACCAGACTATCTCATTTGTAATATTGAAAACAACAAAAACTCAAAGGCAAGTAACAGATAATAAACATAATTTGAACTCTGTATTCAAAAGGTTGGGGGTTCCTGATTCAAATATGATTAGTAAACCGGTCCAAAGGGGTTAAGCTAAGGTTCGAATATGACCATATAGTCCTCAGTGGCTTTGGCGTTGCGCCGATCAAGAGGGTACCGACAGCTATGTTCTCTTTGGTTCGAATACGACCTATGTTTGAACAGGAAGCCCCCAAATGACCTTGAACGGTTTTTAACGACCCTGATTCGAATACGATCCAAGTCGGACTCAAAAGGGGTTAAGCTATGATTCAGATACGATCAAGAAGCCCCCAAGTGAGTTTGGCCTTGAGCCGATCAAGAGGGTTACGACAGCTATGTTCTCTTTGGTTCGAATACGACCTATATTTGAACAGGAAGCCCCCAAGTGACCATAAGATTTACAGCTAGATCCGGATATGATCATGAGCTGGACTAAAAAGGTTAAACTTGATTCAAATATGATCAGCTCCTTAATAGTCATTTGTGAATAAAAATAATAATAAAGATGCATAGTCTTTGAAAACAAAAGAGACCGATGGTATTACTTTATTGCTTATCATCGTATATACAATATGAACGTATGTACATGTTGAGATCCGGTGGCTCAGGTGTAATATGACCGAAGTTGAGCAATGTTCCATGGCCGGTGGGTCTCCTCTTCTGACTTACGTGAGTCTGCATGCTCTCGAATGTCAATGAGGTAGTAGGACCCATTGTTTAAATTTTTACTAACCACAAAGGGTCCTTCCCAAGGTGGGGATAACTTGTGTGCATCTGAAAGATCTTGGACAAGCCGGAGCACCAAGTCGCCTTCCTTAAAAGTCCTGGACTTACCCCGGTGGCTGTGATAACGATGCAGGTCCTGTTGATAAATTGCTGACCGCGCTGCTGCTAAATCTCTTTCTTCATCCAACAAGTCAAGCGCATCCTGTCTGGCTTTTTCATTGTTAGCCTCAAGATAAGCCGCCACCCGGGGCGAGTCATGACGGATGTCACTGGGTAATACTGCTTCTGCTCCGTAAACCATGAAGAAGGGTGTGTAACCCGTAGACCTGTTGGGTGTAGTATTGATACTCCATAACACTGAAGGCAATTCCTCTACCCAACAACCCGGCGTTCGCTGTAAAGGAACCATAAGCCGGGGTTTTAGCCCTTTCAGAATATCCTGATTGGCTCTCTCCGCTTGACCATTGGACTGAGGTTGAGCTACGGAAGAAACATCAAGCCGGATGTGCTCTCGCTGACAAAATTCTTCCATAGCCCCTTGGGATAGATTTGTTCCATTGTCTATGATAATACTGTGTGGAAAACCGAAATGGAAGATTACTTTTTTCATGAACTGAATCACCGTGGCTGCGTCACACTTACTCACAGGCTCCGCCTCAACCCATTTGGTGAACTTATCAACAGCCACCAAGAGATGCGTCTTTTTATCCTTAGACCTTTTAAAAGGTCCCACCATGTCAAGCCCCCAGACTGCAAAAGGCCAAGTGATTGGAATCATCCGGAGCTCTTGAGCTGGCACACGCGTTCGTCTTGCAAATTTCTGACATCCATCACATCTACTGACCAGATCTTCTGCATCAGCGTGAGCCGTCAACCAGTAAAAACTGTGATGAAACACCTTGGCCACTAAAGATTTTAACCCGGCGTGATGACCACAATTGCCTTCATGGATTTTATGAAGGATTTCTTGACCTTCTTTGGGGGAAACACACCATTGAAACGCTCTGGAAACACTGCGATGAAATAACTCTCCATCCGAAATCGTCATGGACTTAGACCGCCGGGTTATCTGTCGAGCCAGGGTCTCATCCGCTGGCAATTCTCCCCGGGTCATGTAAGCCAAGAACGGCACCGTCCAATCTGGGATGACGTGAAGAGCCGCCACCAACTGGGCCTCCGGGTCAGGAACAGCTAAATCTTCTTCTGTGGGCAACTTGACAGAGTGGTTATGCAAAACATCTAAAAAGGTGTTGGGTGGTACCGGCTTACGTTGAGACCCCAGCCGGCTCAAAGCATCGGCTGCTTCGTCTTTTCGACGGTCAATGTGTTCCACCTGATAACCTTTAAAGTATCCCGCAACAGCATCGACCTCTCGGTGATAAGCCGCCATGAGAGGGTCTTTGGAATCCCACTTGCCAGACACCTGCTGAGCCACTAGATCTGAATCACCAAGACATCTGACCCGGCTCAAGCTCATCTCCTTTGCCACTCGAAGACCATGGAGCAATGCTTCATATTCTGCTGCGTTGTTAGTGCATGGAAACATCAATCGTAACACATAACAAAATTTATTACCTCATGGGGAAGTTAATACAACTCCAGCCCCCGAGCCTTCCAATTGCCTGGACCCATCAAAATGAATAGTCCAATATGTGTTGTCCGGCTTTTCTTCTGGCATCTGCATCTCTGTCCAGTCATTGATGAAGTCAACCAGGGCTTGAGACTTAATCGCAGTGTGTGGAACATATTTCAGCCCATGAGACCCAAGCTCAATTGCCCACTTGGCAACTCGCCCTGTAACTTCTCTGTTTTGAATAATGTCTCCCAAAGGAGCAGAGCTAACCACAGTGATTAGATGTCCCTGAAAGTAATCCTTAAGCTTTCGGCTTGCCATGAACACCCCCATAGACAAGCTTCTGCCAATGTGGATATCGTTGCTTAGACTCAATTAGCACTTCACTGACATAATAAACTGCCCGCTGAACCGGATTCTCTCTGCCAGCCTCCTTGCGTTCTACCACCATAGCCACACTAACAGCCCGTGAGTTGACAGCCACATATAACAATAGCGGCTCTTTCTCAATTGGAGCAGCTAGGACCGGCGGCTCAGCCAGTTGTGCCTTCAGATCCTCAAAAGCGGCGTTCGCAGCATCACTCCAAACAAAAAACATCCGTTTTCTTCATCAATTGATACAGAGGCATAGCCTTTTCCCCTAACCGGCTTATGAACCGGCTCAAAGCATCCACACGACCCTCCAGTCGTTGAACATCATTGACGCAGGTTGGTTTGGCTAGAGATGTGATTGCCTTGATTTCTCCGGGTTAGCTTCAATACCTCGGTTAGACACCAGAAAACCCAAGAGCTTGCCGGCTGGTACTCCAAAAACACACTTGGCCGGGTTAAGCATCATCTTGTAAACCCGAAGATTATCAAAAGTCTCTTTCAGGTCTGTGACCAAGGTTTCCTCTTCCCTGGATTTCACCACTATATCATCCATATAGGCATGAACATTGCGCCCAATTTGATTGTGAAGAAAATTCTGCACACACCGCTGGTAAGTCGCCTGGGCACTCTTAAGCCCAAAAGGCATAGACACATAGCAGAAAGCCCCAAAAGGAGTTATAAATGTTGTCTTCTCTTGATCCTTGACTGCCATCTTAATCTGATGATAACCGGAGTAAGCATCTAAGAAACTCAATCGTGTGCAACCCGCCGTAGCATCAATGATATGATCAATACGGGGAAGAGCAAAAGGATCAGCCGGGCAAGCCTTGTTCAAATCCGTGTAATCCACACATATGCGCCAGGTGCCATTCTTGTTGAGTACAAGCACCGGGTTAGCTAACCATTCTGGGTGAAAGACCTCCACAATGAACCCAGCCGCCAAGAGCCGGGCCACCTCTTCTCCGATGGCCTTGCACCTTTCTTCATTGAACCGTCGAAGAAACTATCTGACATGTTTGAACTTTGGATCGATATTAAGAGTGTGCTCAGCGAGTTCCCTCGGGACACCCGGCATGTCTAAAGGTTTCCATGCAAAGATGTCCCAGTTCTCACGGATGAACTGCTTTCCTATTTCGGATCCAAGTTTACGCTGATGATGAACTATTTGGATGAATCACCAGGCACAAAGTCAACCATCTTAGTGTCATCAGCTGATTTGAACTTTAACTCCGGCTCATGCTCTGTTGTTGGTTTCTTTAATGACGTCATGTCCGCCGGGTCAACATGATCCTTGTAGAATTTCAACTCCTCTGTTGCACAAACAGATTCAGCATAGGCAACATCCCCCTCTTCACATTCTAAAGCTATCTTCCGGCTCCCATGGACTGTAATGGTGCCCTTGTAACCCGGCATCTTGAGCTGCAAATACACGTAACATGGCCGAGCCATGAACTTGGCATAAGCCGGCCGCCCAAACGGAGCATGATATGGGCTTTTGATTTTAACCACTTCAAAGGTTAATTTTTCTGCCCTGGAGTCATACTCATCCCCAAAGGCTACCTCCAGCTCAATCTTACCAACTGGGTATGCCGACTTACCGGGTACCACACCATGAAAAACAGTGTTGGATTGTTTAAGATTTTTATCCGTCAATCCCATCCGGCAGAACGTCTCATAATAAAGGATGTTGATGCTGCTGCCTCCATCCATGAGTACCTTAGTAAACTTGTACCCACCAACCTGAGGTGCCACTACCAAAGCCAAGTGACCCGGATTATCAACACGGGGCGGGTGATCCTCTCTGCTCCACTGTGACGCCCCGAGACCGATGCGCCAGGTGTCTTCCAGTTATTCGCCGTCGTTGCCATGTCATTTTCTTGCGTGTTGCATCTTGTCATGTCATCATGTGCATTGCATCATGTCATCATGCAACCCGTTTTAAAACTCAACTAAATAAACCGTATGGATCTTTGATCCATTTAAACCGAGGGAATTCACATGGTGATTCTCTTTATAACATATCCTCCCGATATTAGGGAGCTATGATAAATAATCCATTCTTATGGAATCACCTAAAACATACTTGCAAAATTTCCCCATGCCTTTGTTATCTCGCTTCTTGACCTCAAACTTTGTCCGTAAATTCTTTCGTCATTTTTCGAAGCTCCACCAAAAATCCGAACATTTTTGGACCTTCCTAACCCTCACTTCCTATTCAAACCATTTGATTTTAAATCAAATGAGTTTGAATTTAAAACTTTCAAAAATGCCCACTCCATTTTTCTTGGAACATGCGCATTTTTGTGAGTCCGTGAAAATTATCCCCATGCCCAGATTCCATCCCTAACTTACATTTCTTTTCTTTCTCTTTTTCTATTTTGTTTTTCTAAATGGAAAAAGAGAATTTAGAGAAAGAGAGACAGGGAGAGAAAACCTGCAGCCCATCTGGCCTCCAACCACCAGCAGTAACTGGGCCGGCCCAAGGCCAAAGCCCACCTATTCCTAACCCATTGGCCCAGCCGCCCTCAACCCTAGCCGACCGCCCTCGGTCCCTCCTAGCGCCGCCAGAGGGATCGAGAGATCCCTCGACCTCTCCCCTCTGCCCGATTCCCCAACCTCTCCTCTCGTCCTCCCCGCGCCTGGCCCTCTCCTCCCAGCGCCTTCCTGAGCGCCGTGGACGCCGCCCGCTCCCTGCAGTCACCCCTCGCCGGATCCTACAGGCCACCGCCTGGTTCCCTCGTGCCCCGCCGGATCTCCTTCCTCACGCCGGCGAGCATGACGCCCTCCGCGCGGCCCCCCTTCCTGTGCTACTCCTCCTTCTCTGCCGCCGTGCTGCGCCCCACCTCCATGGCCATCGCGCCCTGCCTCGCCGCCTTGGCCTCGCCAAGCTCGCCGGCAGCCGCGAGCTCGTCTGTCCATGCCATCCTTCTCCGTTGCGCGCCTCCGGCTGCTCGCTTGCGCCAAGGCGCTCCTCTTCCTCCGCGTTCGACCCCGCCAGCAGGAACGCCGTCTTCCCTGCACCCGTGCTTCGCTGAACGGAGCCGTCGTCCTCGACCGTCGCCAGCACCGCTGCCCCGCCTGCATCCTCGACCTCCTCCCTCACGCGCTATCAAGTTTCTGGAGCTGCTGCTACTGTTTTGCTTTTGCTGCTGCATCTCCGGCCGTCTGCAGGCGACAACGCCCGGTGTCTGCGATGCCTGTTGCTGCCGCTGTTTTCTTTTCCTTTCAAACAAACGAGCAGCGCCTTCGGGGGTTTTCGCCAAGTTCTTTTCCATAGGCCTCTCCAAGACCAGGTTACGCCAAGAACCGTTCGTGGTTTTCGTCAAGTTCGAGCGCTGTTGAACGAGGGCTTTTGCCTTGCTCATTTTGGGACGCGACAAGTTCCTCTCCGAAAGTACGATTACATGATGATACGAGAACAAATACCGTCAACCCCCGAAGAACATGGTTTTGCCGAGTACCCCCTTCGTTTTGTCAAGACCATCAAGTCCCTCGACGACAAGTGCATGACTACGAGGATTGTACCAAGTACCCCTTCGTTTCGGCGTGACCGGCAAGTCCAAAGACCCCAAGTACCACGACAACCCCGAAGGGATCAAATCCGTCAAGTTCCTCTACCGATGACTCGAACGGCTACGACAGAGTACCAATACCGTCGACCCTCGAAAAACCCGTGGACGTCAAGTTCCATGTCGTTGACCCCGAACCTCTACGAAAACGTGTACGACTACTTCCGTGGCCGAAGACCCGTGTACAACTACCATCGCCGAAGGCCGTCGAGTGAACGTCTACCCACATCGTGTATTTGACCAAGTTCGATGACGACCTCCGAAGAATTCGGATTCGCCAAGTTCTACTACCGTCGCCCTCGGAAACCTTGGATTCGTCAAGTACCTCTCCGAAAACGAACGTGATCCACTACTTCCCTCGAAGACCCATGAACGACTACTTCCACTACGAACTCGTTCCGCCCGAAACGCATGCTTCGAAGGTATAACCCCGAGACGACCACCCGTGGACCGAATGCTTGCGATGTATGAGTTGAACCGTGCGTTGCTCCATGTCCGAGTTGTTCTTTGCGAGTTCCTCGTTGCCATGTCGTCCACCCGTGGGAACCCGGCAACCGGGATCACCCCATCATCTTGCATGACACACTCACTCCCACTTCCTTTTGCACCGATATCTCTGTGAGCTACCGGAACCGATATGTTGTCGTGGCCTCATTTTCGGATTCATCACCGTGGCACCCTTTCTTTCCACCACGATGACAAAATGCCCCATATATTATAACATGCCAACATTTTCATAAATTTTGCATAAAACTTGCTCATGTCATTCGCATCATGATAATAACATCGAAAATGTTTAAAATTCTTGTTGCACCAAATTGCTAAATGCATATGGGGATTTATCGGATTCGTTGTTTGTTATATCCGGCCCCATTTAAATTGCTTAGATTGTGTAGTTTACTTTGAATAAAACTCCTCCAGCAAGGCCCAACCTTGGTTTTACCATTCGCCACCTAGCCTTTTTCCCTTGGGAGTCACGCATCCCGAGGGTCATCTTATTTTAACCCTCCGGGCCAGTGCTTGTCTAAGTGTTGGTCCAAACTAGAGCCCCTTGCAGCGCCACCTCGGGGAAACTCGAGGGCTGGTTTTAGTTGTAGGGATTGCTTATCCGGTGTGCCCTGAGAACGAGATATGTGCAGCTCCTATCGGGATGTCGGCGCATCGGGCGGTCTTGCTGGACTTATTTTACCATTGTCGAGGATGTCTTGTAACCGGGATGCCGAGTCTAATCGGATTGTCTTGGGAGAAGGAATATCCTTCGTTGACCATGAGAGCTTGTGATGGGCTAAGTTGGGACACCCCTGCAGGGATTTGAACTTTCGAAAGCCGTGGCCACGGTTATGGACAGACGGGAATTTGTTAACGTCCGGTTGTAGAAAACCTGAAGTTGATCTTAATTAAAACACATCAATCGTGTGTGTAACCGTGATGGTCTCTTCTCGGCGGAGTCCGGGAAGTGAACACGGTGTTGGAGTTATGCTTGATCGTAGGTTGTTCTAGGATCACTTCTTGATCATAGATTCTTGACCGAGCTTTGCCTTCTCTTCTCGCTCCCATTTGCGTATGTTAGCCACCATATATGCTAGTCGCTTGCTGCAGCTCCACCTCATCTACCTATAAGCTTAAATAGTCTTGATCGCGAGGGTGTGAGATTGCCGAGTCCCCGTGACTCACAGATACTTCCAAAACCAGTTCGCAGGTGCCGATGAAATCGTGCAGGTGACGCGACCGAGCTTAAGGAGGAGCTCGATGAAGACTGTGTTCGTTATGTTGTTCCGTTTTTCAGTTGATCAGTAGTGGAGCCCAGTTGGGACGATCGGGGATTTGTGTAGCATTTGGTTTAGTCTTCTTTTATTTTGGTTCCGTAGTCGGACCTTGATTGTATCTGGATGATGTAATGCTTTATTCATGTATTGTGTGAAGTGGCGATTGTAAGTCAACTATGTATCTCTTTCCCTTATGTATTACATGGGTTGTGTGAAGATTACCTCACTTGCGACATTGCTTACAATGCGGTTATGCCTCTAAGTCGTGCTTCGACACGTGGGAGATATAGCCACATCGTGGGCGTAACAAGTTGGTAATCAGAGCCAACCCCGACTTAGGAGCCCCCTGCTTGATCGAATCGCTGGCGTTGTTGAGTCTAGAAAAATGTTTTGAGTCATTTAAGATTATATATATTGGAGAGTAGGATTCTTTTTACTCCTCAGTCCCTTCGTCGCTCTGGTGAGGCATCCTGACGTAGAGTTTTGACTCTTCTCTTCTCAAATTTCACTAAACTTTTTTTAGGATCATGCGGGTATCTTGGAATCGTTCCGATGGTTTTGTGACGATAACATTGTTCTTGGTGCCTCCTGTCATTTAGGGATTGTGGCAGTGTCCCGGGGAGTTGAGCTCTAAGGTGTTGTCGTCACAATTTTATCGTTGCAGTTCTAGAATACCTGAGTTTCACCGACATCGAAAATCTCTTTTATGCAGTTGTTGGTGAGATAACCTCGATGCCACCCAGTACCGGGGCGGGAGTTCGGGAGTATTGCCATAACTCCTATAACGGATGCTTTTCGAAGGTTGAGGTAAACGATTTCTGAAGGTTTCTTGGTTATGTGTTGAAGGATGGATACAGCTGGATGTAGAATTTGTTAGTTTTGGGTGAGATATTATGCTTCCCATGTATCCCCAACACCTGATTGCATAACCGGAGAGTTTCGGGAGTTTATAAGTGGGAATTCAAGTAGCTCTTAGGACATCTTTCCGACAGATGTATGATATGAAATTGGGGTTCGGCGTTTAGTGGTCCGACTATCCACGGTTGGTTTTACAGTAATCTCGTTGTGTCTTAAAGAGTCCTTGGCTATGCTGACTCGGGGACGCTTCATATGTCATGTGCACTGCCTTGTACATGATGGTGATGTACGATCGAGCCCGTGTAGGCCCACCACAAAAACTTCGGACGGAATCTCTATCATATGTTTGTTCCTGCTTATTCTGCAAGCCAATCCTTTGTTTTGCTTTTGAGTTGTGGTATTCGAGTTGCTTCAATGTCAAGTGTTGATTCCATACCTTTCCTAAGCGGTGTTCTCATACTCCTATGTGAATGCAATCCTTCTTGATCTTCGAGCTTGTCATCTCAATTTCTTCTGAGCGGTGTGCTTCTCTTCAAGTGGATCCATTCATTTTCGACATCCGCAAGATCAACTCAGTTTTCATCAACGGTGTTTGTTTCATCCGTCTCCAAATTGTCTTTGTTTTCCCACCCAACCACCCTTTTTCTTCAAGGACTAAGATTTATTTATCAAGTATCTATCTTATGGTTATGAAGTCTCTCCATTCTTTTCCGTCAATGTCCTTACCCGGTGATTCTCATGAAGATCCTAACGGAACCTCAAGTTCATCATTCTTCGTTTCTTTTATCTTCTCCGGTGGATTCTAGTCAAGCCTTGTCAATCATATCTTTTCCTCATTTCAATGCCATCTCATACCGGTGCACCTCTTAATCATCCATTTCTTGCTATTCAATTATTTCGGAGTGCTAAAGATATCTCAGAAGGCTTGTCGTTTCATTCAAGGTCCGTTTAACCTATTTCGAGGGTATTATCTCATTCAAACCATTTAATTCAACCGGTGCAATCTCTCTTTTCAAGCAATCATTCAACATTGTTTCTTTTGAGTGGCCCCTAACCCACAGGTCTTTTCCCATGATCTTACCTGACTCTTCTAATTTTCTCGGAGCTATCCTATTTTTTTTCAAAGTTTGACATAAGAATGATTCATCATCAGTCATATGTTTTTCTCCAAGATCTTTCAAATTCTTTTCATTGCTGGCTCAACCTTTCCATTCTTCATTCCGGTGTGCCTCAATAATTCTTGGTGGTGTCTCTCGTCGTCATTCTCAACATTTGAAGACCGAAGAAGAGTTTTTCCTCCATATCTTGCTCCATTCTCTTCAAGATTCGTGATTCTAGCTTGTTGCCATCCTCTCATAATTATTTTCGATTGTGGGAATTCTTTTCACCCATCCGAAGCAATTCAAGAGTCTTCTCAGTTTGTTATCCGGAGTCCATCAATTCAGGTTTATTCATTCTCAGCTGTCAGTTATCATTCTCCAATCTTACCAGTGCATCGTTCAAGTGATCTCTAATCAGTTCGTGATCCCTTCGTTCTCATGTATCAAATTCTCTCAAGTTTCCTCGTTCATTTCATAATTCTTCCCGATGTTTCTTTATCTTTTCTTCAATCGTTTTTCAATTCTTACGGTGATTCATTCAAGATTTCTCTTCCTTTGTTATCATATCAATTCATTCGTTCTTTCCAAATTCTACCGGCGGATCGTTGAAGACCCTCTCAAGTTGCGCTATATCTCTCTTAATCCTTTTCAACGAGAATAAGTAGTATGCCAAATCCGTTTGCTCGTCATCAATTAAATTGGTGAAGGATACGCTTAACATAATTCTTATTTTTGTTCATCCAAGTGATTAATTCCTGCTTTCCGGAGTGGTTCATCATATCAATTCTCGGTTTCAATTGCCTCATCTTTTCTTTTCTGGAGTGCCAAGTTTTCCGCATTATCTCGTCACGAAGATCCATCTAAATCATAACAAGGCTTCACCATGTGTTTTCAACTTCTATTTCTTTTTATCATCATTTGGTCACCAGAGTTCTTCATGGAGGCTCTACATCGTGGTTCGTCAAGGATTCCTTTCATTCTTCAGTTGTCCTCAAGATTTCTCTCGAAATTATGATCCGCCAAGCTTTACCCTAAAATGAACGTGGTGCTCAACACATGTTTGTTTTGAGGAGTTCAAGTATTCTTCATTGTGCATTCCAAAGTGCACTTCTTCCTACCTTATCTCTTGAGATGGTGTTTTGTCATTGGTGATAATTTCCCTTCGTGTTTCATGATTCACAAGTTTTCAAGAGTGACATATCTAAATCCATCTTTTTCTCTTCGCTCAAGACATCTTTTCAACCAATCAATATCTTCATTGGAGTTATATTGGGTTATATTTCACCTAAAGCTTTCCCTAAGGATTGTTGCTATCTATGGTGCTTATAAATGACCCAAGCTCTTCATTTATCCTCCCAGTGAAATAGTTTCTCATCTCCTTGTCATATAAATCCAATCTAATCTTTTCCGTGAATGGCAGGTTGTCACCTCATAATTTTGAGATGTTCTCCATAAGCCCACTACAAGCTTACTCTTTTCGTTGTTGTTAATCCAACAACTCCGTTCTAGCATATGTTGTAAGCGTGCTCTCTCAAGATCTTGTTCTATTCCTTCCATTTACAGTCGAAGTGCTGTCCAAATTATATCAGTCTTATTCCTTCACTATCTTGTTTAATCGGAGTGTTGTGTCTATCATTCCTCTTCTAACCGGAGTCTCACCCAAGTGCTTCCATATTGCAAAGCTCATATTCTTTACCTTACATTCTCAACCGGGGTGTTGTCGTATTTGATCTTTATCATTCCTTGTACATCTCATGTCAACCGAGGTGCTTGCATCTACTTCTTGTCCACTGCAACACTTCTTCTTGTGCCTTTCAACCTACAAGGTTCTAGTAATGTTCCTTGTTCCTCTTTTCTAACAGAGTGTTTTCAACTTCGTTCATCTTCGTTGTATTCTTTCTTTCGATTTGTTCAACCTCACAAGGTTCTTTGGTTTCACTCAATTGTCAAAAAAGCAATTTGTTTTACCTCTTCTCTTCCTCTTCCTTTTCCCTCCAGTGCCATCCTAGATCTCGGGACGAGATCCTCTCGTAGTGGTGGAGTGTTGTGATGCCCCGAGACCGATGCGCCAGGTGTCTTCTAGTTATTCGCCGTCGTTGCCATGTCATTTGCTTGCGTGTTGCATCTTGTCATGCCATCATGTGCATTGCATCATGTCATCATGCAACCCATTTTAAAACTCAACTAAATAAACCGTATGGATCTTCGATCCATTTAAACCGAGGGAATTCACATGGTGATTCTCTTTATAACATATCCTCCCAATATTAGGGAGCTATGATAAATAATCCATTCTTATGGAATCACCTAAAACACACTTGCAAAATTTCCCCATGCCTGTGTTATCTCGCTTCTTGACCTCAAACTTTGTCCGTAAATTCTTTCGTCATTTTCCGGAGCTCCACCAAAAATCCGAACATTTTTGGACTTTCCTAATCCTCACTTCCTATTCAAACCATTTGATTTTAAATCAAATGAGTTTGAATTTAAAACTTTCAAAAATGCCCACTCCATTTTTCTTTGAACATGTGCATTTTTGCGAGTCCGTGAAAATTATCCCCATGCCCAGATTCCATCCCTAACTTATCTTTCTTTTCTTTCTCTTTTTCTGTTTTGTTTTTTTAAATGGAAAAAGAGAATCTAGAGAAAGAGAGAGAGAGAGGGAGAGAAAACCTGCAGCCCATCTGGCCTCCAACCACCAGCAGTAACTGGGCCGGCCCAAGGCCAAAGCCCACCTATTCCTAACCCATTGGCCCAGCCGCCCTCAACCCTAGCCGATCGCCCTCGGTCCCTCCTAGCGCCGCCAGAGGGATAGAGAGATCCCTCGACCTCTCCCCTCTGCCCGATTCCCCAACCTCTCCTCTCGTCCTCCCTGCGCCCGGCCCTCTCCTCCCAGCGCCTTCCCGAGCGCCGTGGACGCCGCCCGCTCCCTGCAGTCGCCCCTCGCCGGATCCTGCAGGCCGCCGCCTCGTTCCCTCGCGCCCCGCCGGATCTCCTTCCTCACACCGGCGAGCATGACGCCCTACACGCGCCCCCCTTCCTCTGTTACTCCTCCTTCTTTGCCGCCGTGCTGCGCCCCACCTCCATGGCCATCACACCCCGCCTCGCCGCCTTGGCCTCGCCAAGCTCGCCGGCAGCCGCGAACTCGTTTGTCCCTGCCATCCTTCTTCGTTGCGCGCCTCCGGCTGCTCGCTAGCGCCAAGGCGCTCCTCTTCCTCCGCGTCCGACCCCGCCAGCAGGAACGCCGTCTTCCCTGCACCTGTGCTTCGCTGAACGGAGCCGTCATCCTCGACCGTCGCCAGCACCGCTGCCCCGCCTGCGTCCTCGACCTCCTTCCTCACGCTCTATCAAGTTTTTGGAGCTGCTGCTATTGTTTTGCTTTTTCTGCTGCATCTCCGGTCGTCTGCAGGCGACAACGCCCGGTGTCTGCGATGCCTGCTGTTGCCGCTGTTTTCTTTTCCTTTCAAACAAACGAGCAGCGCCTTCGGGGGTTTTCGCCAAGTTCTTTTCCATAGGCCTCTCCAAGACCAGGTTACGCCAAGAACCGTTCGTGGTTTTCGTCAAGTTCGAGCGCCGTTGAACGAGGGCTTCTGCCTTGCTCATTTTGGGACGCGACAAGTTCCTCTCCGAAAGTACGTCTACATGATGATACGAGAACAAGTACCGTCAACCTCTGAAGAACATGGTTTTGCTGAGTACCCCTTCATTTTGTCAAAACCATCAAGTCCCTCGACAACAAGTGCACGACTACGCGGATTGTACCAAGTACCCCTTCGTTTCGGCGTGACCGGCAAGTCCGAAGACCCCAAGTACCACGACAACCCCGAAGGGATCAAATCCGTCATGTTCCTCTACCGATGACTCGAACGGCTACGACCGAGTACCAATACCGTCGACCCTCGAAAAACCCGTGGGCGTCAAGTTTCGTGTCGTTGACCCCGAACCTCTACGAAAACGTGTACGACTACTTCCGCGGCCGAAGACCCGTGTACAACTACCATCGCCGAAGGCCGTCGAGTGAACGTCTACCCACATCGTGTATTTGACTAAGTTCGATGACGACCTCCGAAGAACTCAGATTCGCCAAGTTCTACTACCGTCGCCCTCGGAAACCTTGGATTCGTCAAGTACCTCTCCGAAAATGAACGTGATCCACTACTTCCCTCGAAGACCCATGAACGACTACTTCCACTACGAACTCGTTCCGCCCGAAACGCATGCTTCGAAGGTATAACCCCGAGACGACCACCCGTGGACCGAATGCTTGCGATGTATGAGTTGAACCGTGCGTTGCTCCATGTCCGAGTTGTTCTTTGCGAGTTCCTCGTTGCCATGCCGTCCACCCGTGGGAACCCGGCAACCGGGATCACCCCATCATCTTGCATGACACACTCACTCCTACTTCCTTTTGCACCGATATCTCTGTGAGCTACCGGAACCGATATGTTGTCGTGGCCTCATTTTCGGATTCATCACCGTGGCACCCTTTCTTTCCACCACGGTGACAAAATGCCCCATATATTATAACATGCCAACATTTTCATAAATTTTGCATAAAACTTGCTCATGTCATTCGCATCATGATAATAACATCGAAAATGTTTAAAATTCTTGTTGCACCAAATTGCTAAATGCATATGGGGATTTACCGGATTCGTTGTTTGTTATATCCGGCCCCATTTAAATTGCTTAGATTGTGTAGTTTACTTTTTCTTCACCTCTTGCCATGTTAACCAACATTTAATATTGTTGAGTACCTAAACGAGAAAGAACTAAATAATTGATGCGGTGCTTCGTTAATATGCAACTCGTTGCATATTGATCTCCATTTAATTTGTAGTGTTTTTTGTTGCACTTTGCCATGCCATGCCTCTTTAAACCGGTCATGCATCATACTTGGTTGTGCATCATGCCATGTTTATGTGATGGTTGTTTACTATGTTGTTTGCTTGTTTCCGGTGTTGCTTCTTCGGGTTAGTTCCGATAACGTCACGTGTGTGAGGATCCGTTCGACTACGTCCGTTTGTCTTCTTCATGGACTCGTTCTTCTTCCTTGCGGGATCTCAGGCAAGATGACCATACCCTCGAAACCACTTCTAACTTTGCTTGCTAGATGCTCGCTCTTTTGCTATGCCTATGCTGTGATACCTACCACTTGCTTATCATCCTCCCATTTTGTTAAGCCAAGCCTCTAACCCACCTTGTCCTAGCAAACCGTTATTTGGCTATGTTACCGCTTTGCTCGGCCCCTCTTATAGCGTTGTTAGTTGCAGGTGAAGATTGGAGTTTGTTCCTTGTTGGAACATGGATATTTGTTGGGATATCACAATATCTCTTATTTATATTAATACATCTATATACTTGGTAAAGGGTGGAAGGCTCGGCCTTATGCCTGGTGTTTTGTTCCACTCTTGCCGCCCTAGTTTCTGTCACATCGGTGTTATGTTCCCGGATTTTGTGTTCCTTACACGGTTGGGTTATAATGGGAACCCCTTGACAGTTCGCTTTGAATAAAACTCCTCCAGCAAGGCCCAACCTTGGTTTTACCATTCGCCACCTAGCCTTTTTCCCTTGGGAGTCGCACATCCCGAGGGTCATCTTATTTTAACCCCCCGGGCCAGTGCTTGTCTAAGTGTTGGTCCAAACTAGAGCCCCTTGCAGCGCCACCTCGGGGAAACTCGAGGGCTGGTTTTAGTTGTACGGATTGCTTATCCGGTGTGCCCTGAGAACGAGATATGTGCAGCTCCTATCGGGATGTCAGCGCATCGGGCGGTCTTGCTGGACTTGTTTTACCATTGTCGAGGATGTCTTGTAACCGGTATGCCGAGTCTGATCAGATTGTCTTGGGAGAAGGAATATCCTTCATTGACCGTGAGAGCTTGTGATGGGCTAAGTTGGGACACCCCTGCAGGGATTTGAACTTTCGAAAGACGTGCCCGCGGTTATGGACAGATGGGAATTTGTTAACGTCCGGTTGTAGAAAATCTGAAGTTGATCTTAATTAAAATACATCAACCGTGTGTGTAACCGTGATGGTCTCTTCTCGGAGGAGTCCGGGAAGTGAACACGGTGTTGGAGTTATGATTGATCGTAGGTTGTTCTAGGATCACTTCTTGATCATAGATTCTCGACCGAGCTTTGCCTTCTCTTCTTGCTCCCATTTGCGTATGTTAGCCACCATATATGCTAGTCGCTTGCTGCAGCTCCACCTCATACCTTTTACCCTACCTATAAGCTTAAATAGTCTTGACCGCGAGGGTGTGAGATTGCTGAGTCCTCGTGACTCACAGATACTTCCTAAGCAGTTCGCAGGTGCCGATGAAACCGTGCAGGTGACGCTACCGAGCTCAAGGAGGAGCTCGATGAAGACTGTGTTTGTTATGTTGTTCCGTTTTTTAGTTGATCAGTAGTGGAGCCCAGTTGGGACGATCGGGGATCTGTGTAGCATTTGGGGTAGTCTTCTTTTATTTTGGTTCCGTAGTCGGACCTTGATTGTATTTGGATGATGTAATGCTTTATTCATGTATTGTGTGAAGTGGCGATTGTAAGCCAACTATGTATCTCTTTCCCTTATGTATTACATGGGTTGTGTGAAGATTACCTCACTTGCGGCATTGCTTACAATGCGGTTATGCCTCTAAGTTGTGCTTCGACACGTGGGAGATATAGCCGCATCGTGGGCGTAACATCCACACAATAGGCTGCTCCGACCAATGTAGATAACGTGGAATTGCCGGTTCAACGACATTGACGACCCTCTTGTGGAGTTTCTGGTCTCTCTTCCATAAACTGGTAGTAAAGACATGATATTGTCCGCTACTCAACTGCTTCGGGTTGCTCTGATAGCCGGATTGTTGCTGCTGTTGATTCCCTTGGCCGTGTTGCTGATTATATCCTCCCTGGTGACCAGGATGACCCTGACCATGAAAACCTCCTCCGCTTGAACCGGCACCCGGGCCCTGAAAGCCGCCTCCACCTGAGCCGCCACCCGGGCCGTGACCCCCATCAAATGCGTTTGAATTTTTAAACGCCTTCATGATCGTGCAATCCTTCCGCAAGTGGGTGGTTGGCTTCTCCCGGGTGCCGTGTCTTGGACAAGGTTCATTCAACAACTGCTCAAGGGCGGGGCCTGACCCGCCCGATCGAGGGGGTTGTCTGCCCTTGCGCCGCTGATTACCACCCTGCGCATTAGTATTAGCAACAAACTCATCAGCCTTACGCTTATTACCTCCTTGATTCGCCGGGTTATGCTGGTGACCCTTGCCGTTGCCGTTCCTCTTTCCCTTCGTTGCTTTTTCTTCATCAGATGGCGGGTCTTTGGTGGTATGAGAATCGGCATATTTGACAAGAGCCGCCATCAATGTTCCCATGTCATTACAGTCACGTTTAAGCCGCCCCAACTTCTGCTTTAGAGGTTCAAAACGGCAATTTTTCTCCAACATCAAAACTCTGAACCGGCGTTCATTTTATCAGACGAATGTATTATCTCCTTGACCCAGCGCACCCAATGGGTTGTAGATTCTCCATCCTCTTGCTTGCAGTTGGTCAGGTCCACAATCGACATTGGCTGCTTACACGTGTCTTTAAAGTTCTGGATGAACCGTGCCTTCAACTCTACCCATGAGCCGATGGAATTAGGTGGTAATCCTTTCAACCATGTCCGAGCCGTTCCATCCAACATCATGGTAAAGTACTTGGCCGTTGCTGCATCGCTAACCTCTAACAGCTCCATAGCCATCTCACAACTCTCAATCCAATCCCCCGGCTGTAGGTCAGCCGTGTAGTTAGGTACCTTACGAGGTCCCTTGAAATTCTTGGGCAACCGCTCATTGCGTATGGCTAGGACTAGGCAAGGTACGCCTTCGGTTCTTGTAGCCACTCCTGCCTCAACTGAGGTTGCTGGATAAGCCGAAAAGGTTTGATGAGCCGCCTGCTCTGCTGCTATCTGAACCGCCCGTTCCGCCTCTTGATGAATCCTCTCCTGATCCGCCAAGTTAAGGGCTCCAGCCCGCACCGGCTCATGCCTATATGGTCGGTTGTGGCGTTGAGCATTACTTGACATCTCTGCAGATTCCATGTGCCTACTGTAACTCGAGCTCCGGCTTGGGCGAGGAGTTGAATGAATCTTGTCTCGACTGTAGGAGTATGCATCCTGCTGGGCCAAAGCTGTATGAAGTAGTTCTCTTACCCTCCGGGTTTCAATTGCTGCTGTCGAGTCGCCTTCCATTGGGAGAGCTGCCAAACGAGCCGATGCCGCAATGAGATTCTCCATGGGGTTGGAGAAGTGACCCGGGGGTGTTGATATATAATGAGGAGGAGCTGTATTCATGCATGATGGATCAATGGTGCGTGGCTGAACTGGTGCACCGGGCGTCGTGACCCGGTTTGCCTCTGGCAGGTTGCTCCCTCTAGCTCCGGGTGTATGGAACAGATTCCTCGGATCCAGCGTTAGAGGCAGACACGACTGAGCTTTCTGACACCTCCTCCTCATGACTTCGTTTGATGCATTAAGATCCACCGAGAGCCGGAAGGTTTCTACTTGAAGCTGCTGAGCACGAGCATCCAAAGCTGCTCGTTCTGCTGCCATCCGGGTTTCCTCCGCGGCTAGATTTTCCTTAGCTTGCACCATCTCCTCCCACACGTGTGCCACTTACGCGTCATGCTGGGCTTTATCCGCCGGCTCTACCGCAGCGGTTAACAGAGTCGTCAGCTTATCCATAAGGTCCATGAGAACCTGAGCCGGGGGGCGCGCGGGGTCTCCTGACCCGGCAGTTGCCGACCCGGTGGCCGCCGTTGTCGCTACGGTGGAGTTCTACCCAGGCTGTGTCCCTGCCATAAAGACTCCGACCCAATTCGGCGGCTCAAGGGGGTCCGGAATACTGCTGCCATCGAAATAGCCCCCGAGCATGCCGTCTTGCAGTTGGTACAACGAGTCCGTCTCACCTGTTGATGATGCAGTATCAGAGCAGATAGCCGTCTCCCCGCCTTCCATCGATCCTTCAGAGTATTAACCGCCATGGACGTAGCCTACGAAAGCATGCTTCACGACAGATTGAACACGGGCTGACCCGTCGCGCTGAGCCGTTTCGATGAGGTTGGTGTGGACTGATACGTCTCCAACGTATCTATAATTTTTGATTGCTCCATGCTATATTATCTACTGTTTTGGACTATATTGGGCTTTATTTTCCACTTTTATATTATTTTTGGGACTAACCTATTAACCGGAGGCCCAGCCCAGAATTGCTGTTTTTTTTGCCTATTTCGGTGTTTCGGAGAAACAGAATATCAAACGGAATAAAATCTTCGGGAACGTGATTTTCTCACTGAACATTATCTAGGAGACTTGGACCCTACTCCAAGGAGTCAAAGAGGAGATCACGAGGGTGGGGGGCGCCCCCCCTAGGGCGCGCCCCCTGCCTCGTGGGCCCCTCGGTGCTCCATCGACATACTTCTTCCTCCTATATATACACACGTACCCCCAAACGATCAGAACAGGAGCCAAAAACCTAATTCCACTACCGCAACTTTCCGTATCCACGAGATCCCATCTTGGGGCCTGTTCCGGAGCTCCGCCGGAAGAAGGCCGTCATCACGGAGGGCTTCTACATCATCCTAGCCTCTCCGATGAAGTGTGAGTAGTTTACCTCAGACCTTCGGGTCCATAGTTAGTAGCTAGATGGCTTCTTCTCTCTTTTTGGATCTCAATACAAAGTTCTCCCCCTCTCTTGTGGAGATCTATTTGATGTAATCTTCTTTTTGCGGTGTGTTTGTTGAGACCGATGAATTGTGGGTTTATGATCAAGTCTATCTATGAATAATATTTGAATCTTCTCTGAATTCTTTTATGTATGATTGGTTATCTTTGCAAGTCTCTTCGAATTATCCGTTTGGTTTGGCCAACTAGATTGGTAGTTCTTGCCATGGGAGAAGTGCTTAGCTTTGGGTTCGATCTTGCGGTGTCCTTTCCCAGTGACAGAAGGGGCAGCAAGGCACGTATTGAATCATTGCAATCGAGGATAACAAGATGGGGTTTATTTCATATTGCATGAATTTATCTCTCTACATCATGTCATCTTGCTTAAGGCGTTACTCTGTTTTTAACTTAATACTCTAGATGCATGCTGGATAGCGGTCGATGAGTGGAGTAATAGTAGTAGATGTAGAATCGTTTCGGTCTACTTGTCACGGACGTGATGCCTATATACATGATCATGCCTAGATATTCTCATAACTATGCTCAATTCTGTCAATTGCTCAACAGTAATTTGTTCACCCACCGTAGAATACTTATGCTCTTGAGAGAAGCCACTAGTGAAACATATGGCCCCCGGGTCTATACTCATCATATCAATCTCCATCACTTTAATCTCGCTTTGCTTTTTTACTTTGCTTTTACTTTTTACTTTGCATCTTTATACCAAAAATACCAAAAATATTATATCTATCAGATCTCACTCTCGTAAGTGACCGTGAAGGGATTGACAACCCCTAATCGCGTTGGTTGCAAGTAGCTATCACTTTGTGCAGGTACGAGGGACTTGAGCGTGGCCTCCTACTGGATTGATACCTTGGTTCTCAAAAACTGAGGAAAATACTTACGCTACTCTGCTGCATCATCCCTTCCTCTTCGGGGAAAACCAACGCAAGCTCAAGACGCAGCAAGAAGGATTTCTGGCGCCGTTGCCGGGGAGGTTCGTGCAAGTCAAGATTTGACTCCCGACAACGAGCCATTTCTGGCGCCGTTGCTGGGGAGTCTACGCAAAAAGTCAACATACCAAGTACCCACCACAATCCCTATCTCTCGCATTACATTATTTGCCATTTTCCTCTCGTTTTCCTCTCCCCCACTTCACCCTTGCCGTTTTATTCGCCCTCTCTCTCTCTCTATCCTCCCTCTCTATTTGCCTCTTTTGCCCGCTTGCCTTTTTGTTTGCTCATGTGTTAGATTGCTTGTTTGTCGCGATGGCTCAAGATAATACTAAATTGTGTGATTTCACCAATACCAAAAACAATGATTTTATTAGCACTCCAATTGCTCCTCTTACCGATGCTGAATCTTGTGAAATTAATACTGCTTTGTTGAATCTTGTTATGAAAGATCAATTCGCCGGCCTTCCTAGTGAAGATGCCGCTACTCATCTGAATAGCTTTGTTGATTTATGTGATATGCAAAAGAAAAAATATGTCGATAATGATGTCGTTAAATTGAAGCTATTTCCTTTTTCGCTTAGAGATCGTGCTAAATCTTGGTTTTCGTCTTTGCCTAAAAATAGTATTGATTCATGGAACAAGTGCAAAGATGCTTTTATCTCTAAGTATTTTCCTCCCGCTAAGATCATCTCTCTTAAAAACGATATTATGAACTTTAAACAACTTGATCATGAACATGTTGCACAAGCTTGGGAGAGAATGAAATTAATGATACGTAATTGCCCTATTCATGGTTTGAATTTGTGGATGATCATACAATTTTTTTATGCCGGATTGAATTTTGCTTCTAGAAATCTTTTAGATTCGGCTGTGGGAGGCACTTTTATAGAAATCACTTTAGGAGATGCTACCAAACTCCTAGATAATATTATGGTTAATTATTCTCAATGGCATACTGAAAGATCTTCTAATAAAAAAGTGCATGCGATAGAAGAAATCAATGTTTTGAGTGGAAAGATGGATGAACTTATGAAATTATTTGCTACTAAGAGTGTTTCTTCTGATCCTAATGATATGCCTTTGTCTACTTTGATTGAGAATAACAATGAATCTATGGATGTGAATTTTGTTGGTAGGAATAATTTTGGTAACAACGCATATAGAGGGAACTTTAATCCTAGGCCATATCCTAGTAATCCTTCTAATAATTATGCGAATTCCTACAACAACTCTTATGGAAATTATAATAAGATGCCCTCTGAATTTGAGAATAGTGTTAAAGAGTTTATGAATTCACAAAAGAATTTTAATGCTTTGCTTGAAGAGAAATTGCTTAAAGTTGATGATTTGGCTAGAAACATTGATAGAATTTCTTTTGAGATTGATTATTTAAATAATAGATCTATTCATCCTAAGCATGATATCAATGAGTCTCTCAAAGCCATGAGAATTTCCATTGATGAGTGCAAGGAAAGAACCGCTAGGATGCGTGCTTCCAAAGATGCCTTTATTAAAGCGTGTTCTTCTAAATCCTATGAAAATCAAGATGAAGATCTGAAAGTTATTGATGTGTCCCCTATTAAATCTTTGTTTTGCAATATGAATCTTGATGAATCTGATTATGATCTTCCCTTACCTAGAAGGCGTTCTAAGAATTCTGAGTTTTTAGATCCTGATGATGAAATTGATAAAAAGGGATTGAAAGAAATAAAATCTAGATATTGCTAAACCCACTATTTTGGATCTCAAGGAATTTAACTATGAAAATTGCTCTTTAATTGATTGTATTTCCTTGTTGCAATCCGTGTTAAATTCTCCTCATGCTTATAGTCGAAATAAGGCCTTTACCGAACACATTGTTGACGCCTTAATGCAATCTTATGAAGAAAAGCTTGAGTTGAAAGTTCCTATCCCTAGAAAACTCCATGATAAGTGGTAACCTACAATTAAGATTAAAATTAAAAATTACGAGTTTTATGCTTTGTGTGATTTGGGTGCTAGTGTCTCCACTATTCCCAAAATTTTGTGTGATTTACTAGATTTCCGTAATTTTGATGATTGCTCTCTAAACTTGCATCTCGTGGATTCTACTATTAAGAAACCTATGGGAAGGATTAATGATGTTCTTATTGTTGCAAATAGGAATTATGTGTCCGTAGATTTCATTGTTCTTGATATAGATTGCAATCCTTCTTGCCCTATTATTCTTGGTAGACCTTTCCTTAGAACGGTTGGTGCGATTATTGATATGAAGGAAGGGAATATTAGATTTCAATTTTCATTAAAAAAGGGCATGGAACACTTTCCAATAAATAAAAATAAAATTTCCATATGAAACTATCATGAGAGCCACTTATGGATTGCTCACCAAAGATGGCAATACCTAGATCTATCCTCGCTTTTATGCCTAGCTAGGGGCGTTAAACGACAGCGCTTGCTGGGAGGCAACCCAATTTTATTTTTATTCCTTGCTTTTTGATCCTGCTTAGTAATAAATAAATTATTTAGCCTCTGTTTTGGTTGTGTTTTTTATGTTTAATTAGTGTTTGTGCCAAGTAGAACCGTTGGGAAGACTTGGGGAAAGTCTTGTTGAACTTGCTGTAGAAAACAGAAACTTTAGCGCTCACGAGAACTGATTTCATTTTTATTTGAAGAGTGATATTTAGTTAATTATTTTTGCAGATGATTAATAGATAAATTCCTCACGTCCAGAAATTTATTTTAGAATTTTTGGGGTTCCAGATCTTGCGCTAGCTACAGATTACTACAGACTGTTCTGTTTTTGACAGATTCTGTTTTTCATGTGTTGTTTGCTTATTTTGATGAATCTATGGTTAGTAAAATAGTTTATAATCCATAGAGAAGTTGGAATACAGTAGGTTTAACACCAATATAAATAAATAATGAGTTCATTACAGTACCTTGAAGTGGTCTTTTATTTTCTTTCGCTAACGGAGCTCACGAGTTTTCTATTTTGAGTTTTGTGTTGTGAAGTTTTCAAGCTTTGGGTGAATTCTTTTGATGGATCATGGAACAATGAGTGGCAAGAGCCTAAGATTGGGGATGCCCATGGCACCCCCAAGATAATCCAAGGACACCAAAAAGTCAAAGCTTGGGGATGCCCCGGAAGGCATCCCCTTTTTCGTCCACTTCCATCGGTAATTTACTTGGAGCTATATTTTTATTCACCAACATGATATGTGTTTTGCTTGGAGCGTCTTGTATTATTTGTGTCTTTGTGTATTAGTACACCAGAATCATCCTTGCTGTACACACCTTTTGAGAGAGCCATACATGAATTAAAATTTGATAGAATACTCGATGTGCTTCACTTATATCTTTTGAGCTAAGTAGTTTTGCTCTATGTGCTTCACTTATATCTTTTGAGCTAGTTAATTTTGCTCTATGTGCTTCACTTATATCTTTTGAGCATTATAATTTTGCTCTATGTGCTTCACTTAGATCTTTTAGAGCATGGTGGTGGATTTGTTTTAAGGAAACTATTGATCTCTCATGCTTCACTTAAATTATTTTGAGAGTCTCTTAATAGCATGGTAATTTGCTTAATAATAATATGCTTGGTATTGAAGATTTGTGAAACTTTCTTTTGAGTGTGTTGAATACTAAGAAAATATTGAAGCTTGATAATTGTTTTGAGATATGGAGGTGATAATATTAAAGTCATGCTAGTTGAGTAGTTGTGAATTTAAAGAATACTTGTGTTAAAGTTTGTGATTCCCGTAGCATGCACGTATGGTGAACCGTTATGTGATGAAGTCGGAGCATGATTTATTTATTGATTATCTTCCTTATGAGTGGCGGTCAAGGACGAGCGATGGTCTTTTCCTACCAATCTATCCCCCTAGGAGCATGCGCGTAATACTTTGCTTTGATAAGTTCTAGATTTTTGCAATAAGTATATGAGTTCTTTATGACTAATGTTGAGTCCATGGATCATACACACTCTCACCCTTCCACCTTTGCTAGCCTCTCTAATACCGCGCACCTTTCGCCGGTATCATACACCTACCATATACCTTCCTCAAAACAGCCACCATACCTACCTATTATGGCATTTCCATAGCCATTCCGAGATATATTGCCATGCAACTTTCCACCATCTAGTTCATCATTACACATTCATCATTGTCATATTGCTTAGCATGATCATGTAGTTGACATAGTATTTGTGGCAAAGCCACCGTTCATAATTTCTTCATACTTGTCACTCTTGATTCATTGCATATCCAGGTACACCGCTGGAGGCATCCATATAGAGTCATACTTTGTTTTAGAATCGAGTTGTAATCATTGAGTTGTAAACAAATAAAAGTGTGATGGTCATCATTTAATAGAGCATTGTCCCAAAAAAAAGAGAAAGGCCAAAGAAAAAAAAGAAGCCCCCCCCCCCAAAAGAGAAAATAAATAAAAAGGGACAATGTTACTATCCTTTTACCACACTTGTGCTTCAAAGTAGCACCATGATCTTCATAGTAGAAAGTCTCTCATATTATCACTTTCATATACTAGTGGGAATTTTACATTATAGAACTTGGCTTGTATATTCCAATGATGGGCCTCCTAAAGTGCCCTAGGTCTTCGTGAGCAAGCAAATTGGATGCACACCCACTAGTTTCTTTTGTTGAGCTTTCATACATTTATAGCTCTAGTGCATCCGTTGCATGGCAATCCCTACTCACTCACATTGATATCTATTGATGGGCATCTCCATAGCCCATTGATATGCCTAGTTGATGTGAGACTATCTTCCCCTTGTTTTTGTCTTCTCCACAACCACCACTCTATTCCACCTATAGTGCTATATCCATGGCTCACGCTCATGTATTGCATGAAGATTGAAAAAGTTTTGAAAAGTTAGAGTATGAAACAATTGCTTGGCTTGTCATCAGGGTTGTGCATGATTTAAATACTTTGTGTGGTGAAGATGGAGCATAGACAGACTATATGATTTTGTAGGGATAACTTTCTTTGGCCATGTTATTTTGAGAAGACATAATTGCTTTGTTAGTATGCTTGAAGTATTATTATTTTTATGTCAATATAAACTTTTGTCTTGAATCTTTCGAATCTGAATATTCATATCACAATTAAGAAGATTTGCATTGAAATTATGCCAAGTAGCACTCCGCATCAAAAATTCTCTTTTTATCATTTACCTACTCGAGGACGAGCAGGAATTAAGCTTGGGGATGTCTGATACGTCTCCAACGTATCTATAATTTTTGATTGCTCCATGCTATATTATCTACTGTTTTGGACTATATTGGGCTTTATTTTCCACTTTTATATTATTTTTGGGACTAACCTATTAACCGGAGGCCCAGCCCAGAATTGTTGTTTTTTTGCCTATTTCAGTGTTTCGGAGAAACGGAATAACAAACGGAGTCCAAACGGAATAAAATCTTCGGGAACGTGATTTTCTCACCGAACATGATCCAGGAGACTTGGACCCTACTCCAAGGAGTCAAAGAGGAGGTCACGAGGGTGGGGGCGTGCCCCCCTAGGGCGTGTCCCCTGCCTCGTGGGCCCCTCGGTGCTCCACCGACGTACTTCTTCCTCCTATATATACACATGTACCCCCAAACGATCAGAACAGGAGCCAAAAACCTAATTCCACCACCGCAACTTTCTGTATCCACGAGATCCCATCTTGGGGCCTGTTCCGGAGCTCCGCCGGAAGAAGGCCGTCATCACAGAGGGCTTCTACATCATCCTAGCCTCTTCGATGAAGTGTGAGTAGTTTACCTCAGACCTTCGGGTCCATAGTTAGTAGCTAGATGGCTTCTTCTCTCTTTTTGGATCTCAATACAAAGTTCTCCCCCTCTCTTGTGGAGATCTATTCGATGTAATCTTCTTTTTGCGGTGTGTTTGTTGAGACCGATGAATTGTGGGTTTATGATCAAGTCTATCTATGAATAATATTTGAATCTTCTCTGAATTCTTTTATGTATAATTGGTTATCTTTGCAAGTCTCTTCGAATTATCCGTTTGGTTTGGCCAACTAGATTGGTAGTTCTTGCCATGGGAGAAGTGCTTAGCTTTGGGTTCGATCTTGCGGTGTCCTTTCCCAGTGACAGAAGGGGCAGCAAGGCACGTATTGCATCATTGCAATCGAGGATAACAAGATGGGGTTTATTTCATATTGCATGAATTTATCTCTCTACATCATGTCATCTTGCTTAAGGCGTTACTCTGTTTTTAACTTAATACTCTAGATGCATGCTGGATAGCGGTCGATGAGTAGAATAATAGTAGTAGATGTAGAATCGTTTCGGTCTACTTGTCACGGACGTGATGCCTATATACATGATCATGCCTAGATATTCTCATAACTATGCTCAATTCTGTCAATTGCTCAACAGTAATTTGTTCACCCACCGTAGAATACTTATGCTCTTGAGAGAAGCCACTAGTGAAACCTATGGCCCCCGGGTCCATACTCATCATATCAATGTCCATCACTTTAATCTCGCTTTGCTTTTTTTACTTTGATTTTACTTTTTACTTTGCATCTTTATACCAAAAATACCAAAAATATTATATCTATCAGATCTCACTCTCGTAAGTGACCGTGAATGGATTAACAACCCCTAATCGCGTTGGTTGTGAGTAGCTATCGCTTTGTGCAGGTACGAGGGACTTGAGCGTGGCCTCCTACTGGATTGATACCTTGGTTCTCAAAAACTGAGGGAATACTTACGCTACTCTGCTGCATCATCCCTTCCTCTTCGGGGAAAACCAACACAAGCTCAAGACGTAGCATGGACGTCCGGCTCAGGGCCTGACTCGCCGATCCGGCCGATGCAGATGTGAATTCCGCCGAAGGGGACCCGGTACCCGTACTCGATCGAGCTGGCCTCGGGGCCCCAGCCTTCGTCGTCAATGTAGAGTTTGCCGTGACGACTCTTGGTAATTCGGCCCACAACGTATCCCTTGAGCCCTTCGAAGTTTCCCTTCAAGAACTCAAATCCACCATGCGCTGGCCCCACGGTGGGCGCCAACTGTCGTGGAGTTGACACGGCAGATGTCCTAGAGCAAGGACTTAGTCGTAGGGCCATCGCACTAGGAAGCTTAAAGGGGTTAATCGGGACAAAGGACACGAGAGAGTTTTATACTAGTTAGGCCCCTTACGATGAAGGTAAAAGCCTACGTCTAGTTGTGATTGGTATTGCTGAGGTTTCGATCTCCAAGAGGCTCAACTCGCCGGCTTGGTTATCGACTTCGTTGTTTCTTGCCCTAAACCGCCACCGGGTCGTCCCCTTGGGCTTTCTATATGTTTAATAAACTATCATCTTGACTGCATATTGGGCTTCTTAGGTAACCCGCCATTAGGGCTGACCCGGCCCCTCCTGGGCGGGTCATACTAGTAGTAATATCCCCAACAACTTGCCTTTTAGATTTTGTGGCACTCTCTTGTCACAGAGAATGCCAGAAGCTTGGCGCCACTTCATCCATCCGGCTTTGATTCGATGGTTCACATCTTCATCAATACCCCCATCCTCCTGCAACATTGACCTCAAATACCGAAAGGTGTCCTTCCGAGGTACCACCTGGCCATCAAGGCTAACCTCCTCCTCCTCACAACTAGTAGTACTGAAACCGCACATCATGTACTCGGTTTTAGTTCTACTAAGCCTAAACCCTATCAATTTCAAGGTTTGTCTCCATAACTCTAACTTCCTATTTACCCCCGTCCGACTATCGTCAACTAGCACCACATCATCCGCAAAGAGCATACACCATGGTATATCTCCTTGTATATCCCTTGTGACCTCATCCATCACCAATGCAAAAAGATAAGGGCTCAAAGCTGACCCCTGATGCAGTCCTATCTTAATCGGGAAGTCATCAGTGTCGACATCACTTGTTCGAACACTTGTCACAACATTATCGTACATGTCCTTGATGAGGGTAATGTACTTTGCTGGGACTTTGTGTTTCTCCAAGGCCCACCACATGACATTCCATGGTATCTTATCATAGGCCTTCTCCAAGTCAATGAACACCATATGCAAGTCCTTCTTTTGCTCCCTATATCTCTCCATAAGTTGTCGTACCAAGAAAATGGCTTCCATGGTCGACCTCCTAGGCATGAAACCAAACTAATTTTTGGTCACGCTTGTCATTCTTCTTAAGCGGTGCTCAATGACTCTCTCCCATAGCTTCATTGTATGGCTCATCAGCTTAATTCCACGGTAATTAGTACAACTCTGAACATCCCCCTTGTTCTTGAAGATTGGTACTAATATACTCCGTCTCCATTCTTCTGGCATTTTGTTTGCCCGAAAAATGAGGTTGAAAAGCTTGGTTAGCCATACTATCGCTATGTCCCCGAGACCTTTCCACACCTCAATGGGGATACAATCAGGGCCCATTGCCTTGCCTCCTTTCATCCTTTTTAAAGCCTCCTTCACCTCAGACTCCTGGATTCGCCGCACAAAACGCATGCTGGTCTCATCAAAGGAGTCGTCCAGTTCAATAGTAGAACTCTCATTCTCCCCATTGAACAGCTTGTCGAAGTACTCCCGCCATCTATGCTTAATCTCCTCGTCCTTCACCAAGAGTTGGCCTGCTCCGTCCTTGATGCATTTGACTTAGCCAATATCCCTCATCTTCCTCTCTCGGATCTTGGCCATCTTATAGATGTCCCTTTCACCTTCCTTCGTGCCTAACTGTTGATAGAGGTCCTCATATGCCCGACCCCTTGCTTCACCAACAGCTCGCTTTGCGACCTTCTTCGCCATCTTGTACTTCTCTATGTTGTCTGCACTCCTATCCAGGTATAGGCGTCTGAAGCAATCTTTCTTCTCTTTAATCGCCTTCTGGACATCATCATTCTACCACCAGGTATCCTTATCTTCGCTTCTCCTTCCCCTGGACACTCCAAACTCCTCCGAGGCCACCTTACGAATGCAAGTCACCATCTTCATCCACACATTGTCTGCATCCCTCCTTCCTCCCAAGGGCCCTCCTTAAAGACCCTCTCCTTGAACACCTGAGCTACCTCCCCCTTGAGCTTCCACCACTTCGTTCTAGCGACTTTGACACGCTTATCCCGTTGGACACGAATTTGAAAGCGGAAGTCATCAACCACCAGCTTATGCTGGGGTACAACACTCTCTCCAGGTATCACCTTACAGTCTAGGCACGCACACCTATCTTCTCTTCTCGAGAGGATGAAATCAATCTGGCTAGAGTGTTGGCCACTAGTAAAAGTCACCAGATGTGATTCTCTTTTTCTAAAGAGGGTGTTAGCTACAATCATCTTGTAGGCTAGAGCAAAGCTTAATACATCTCCTTCTTGATTCCTGATGCCATAGCCAAAGCCCCCATGCGCCCCTTCAAAACCTGTGTTAGATGTACCCACGTGGCCATTGAGGTCTCCTCCTATGAAGAGCTTCTCACTAATCGGTACACTCCTAAACATATCTTCCAGGCCTTCCCAGAACTCCCTCTTGGTGTTCTCATTGTGGCCTACTTGCGGGGCATACGTGCTGATAACATTGAGAACCAAGTCCTCAACTACCAGCTTGACCAGGATAATCCGGTCCCCATGTCTCTTGACGTCTACCACTCCATACTTGAGGCTCTTGTTGATCAAGATGCCTACGCCATTTCTGTTTGCAGCCGTCCTCATGTACCACAGCTTGAAGTCGGTATCCTCCACCTCCTTCGCCTTCTGTCCTCTCCATTTGGTTTCTTGGACGCAAAGGATATCAACACCTCTCCTCACCGCTGCATCAACTAGCTCTCGAAGCTTCCCTGTTAGAGACCCTATGTTCCAGCTACCTAAGTGAATCCTCCTAGGCTCGGCTAGCTTCCTTACCCTTCGCACTCGTCGAGTCAAATGCGAAGACCCTTGCTCATTTTCCACTACATCTGGGCGCTGATGTAGTGCGCCACTAAGGATGCGATGACCCGATCCTCGCTCACTTGCCACCATATCCGGATCAAGATACGGCGCACCACTTGGGGGGTGACGGCCCGGCCCTTGCCCATTTTCCACCACACCCGAGTTCCGATGTGGCGCGTCGCTGAGTGGATTGCAACTATAAAGTTTTCAAAAGATTACAATGGGGTTCCAGCTGCTTTAAGACGAGGTGGCAATGAGGTTTCAAAAATGTATCACAATGGGTTGCAATTGTAACTTTTTATTTATTTTTAAATCGGGCCGTACTGTAAGTTTTAAAAAAGACGCAATTGGGTCACAACTGCGAACTGCAATTTTTCAAGTGGAGTCATACCTGCAAGTTTTCATGTGGGGTAATAACTGCAAAGCGCAATTTTTAAAGTGGGGTACCGACTGCTAGTTTTCAAGTCGGGTCGGAGCTAGGGTTAGGGTTTCGTCGACGGGGGTGGTGAGGATTCGATGGTATCAAGGGGGCGACTGCGCTTCCCTTCATTGCCGGCCGAGCTTTTTCGTCGCTCTCTGCTAAGGGGCGGTGCCTATGGCGGAGAAGGCGAGAGAGGGTGCTGTGGTTCCAGAAGACAAGATCGCATCTGAGAAAGGGGCGGCAGCTGCGTCAAGGTCTGAGGGTCAACCGACTTCATCTGAGGTAGTCGGGGCCAACTCGAAGGTGACGCAGCGGCCCGAGGCTAGGGTGCACACGGCGGGGGCTTCACCTGCGCCAAAGACAAGTGCTCCAACTGCGGGGGGCTCGGATTTACCGAAGATTGCAGAACTTTATAGGAAGGAGTGGCCATATTCTTATTTTCTGCATCAAAACCCAGCTGATACTTGGTGAGATTGGTTTCTTCAGCAATAATGGTGGCATGAGGACGAATCTCTTTCACACATGCAACAAAGTCTTCTTGATTGAAGGGATTTCCATCTTCCTTAAAGCCGGGGTACCCCCTGGCTACGTCCGCCGGGTCTAACTCTGGTACCCAGGCTTTGGAGCGGCTCAAAGCAGTTACAGCTCCGGCTCTCGCACAAGAACGCTTGACTTCCTGAAACCTGGCGGGTAAGATGGACAACTTCTTCAAAACATCACTCAATAAGTGTGATCCTTGGTTCGCTAGGGAGATAATAGCAAGAGCCCGCTGAGCTCCAGTATACAATTGCTCCACAAGAGTGTAAACCGCCTTGAGCTTTAGCAGGCTATTCAGATTGCTGCTCCGGGGACCTGTGAGGTTTTCCCAATGAGTTAAGTAGGCGGCTTACATTATGGTGACAAATATAGAATTTGAGTAAGTAATAAGGTGATTTACCGAAGATTGCAGAAACCATCTGAGATAAACGGTTCTTTAAACCGGTAAGTTCGGCGGTAACTTCTTTCAAAGCCGCCTCGGCCGTTTCAGCATGCTACGTCAGAGCAGTCTTCTCATCGGCCCAAGCCTTTTTCTCTGCACTAAAACTGGTCTTCAGTTTCTCTACTTCAGACAAACTCAATTGGAGTTTGGATTCAGTTTTCTTTATTTCAGTCTCATGAGTCGACAGTAGGGTCTTGGCTTCAGACAATTGGGATTCCAGTTCTACGGTGGCAACCTGTATACAGTGTAAGGTTGTTTAGTTTCATGGCGGATTATAAAAAGCAAGTCCCAAATGCTTTGCAAGCAACAACACTTGGCACTTGGGGGCTAATGCACATTGCTTGTTTTCTTTCTAAAGATGGACACTTGGCACTTGGCACTTCAGTTTTATTGCTACTGCTTTCTTCATGACTTATACATGTTCCTCTGACTATGAGATTATGCAACTCCCGAATACTGGAGGAACACCTTGTGTGCTACAAACGTCACAACGTAACTGGGTGATTATAAAGATGCTCTACAGGTGTCTCTAATGGTGTTTGTTGAGTTGGCATAGATCGAGATTAGGATTTGTCACTCCGTCTATCGGAGAGGTATCTCTGGGCCCTCTCGGTAATGCACATCACTATAAGCCTTGCAAGAAATGTGACTAATGAATTAGTTGCGGGATGATGCATTACGGAACGAGTAAAGAGACTTGCCGGTAACGAGATTGAACTAGGTATTGAGATACTGACGATCAAATCTCGGGCAAGTAACATACCGATGACAAAGGGAACAACATATGTTGTTATGCGGTTTGACCGATAAAGATCTTCGTAGAATATGTAGGAACCAATATGAGCATCCAGGTTCCGCTATTGGTTATTGACTGGAGACATGTCTCGGTCATGTCTACATAGTTCTCGAACCCATAGGGTCCGCACGCTTAACGTTCGGTGACGATCGGTATTATGAGTTTATGTGTTTTGATGTACCAAAGGTAGTTCAAAGTCCCGGATTTGATCATAGACATGACGGGGAGTCTCGAAATGGTCGAGACATAAAGATCGATATATTGGAAGCCTATGTTTGGACATCGGAATGGTTCCGGATGAAATCGGGAATATACCGGAGCACCGGGAGGTTACCGGAACCCCCCGGGAGGTATATGGGCCTTATTAGGTCTTAGTGGAAGAGAGAGAGAAGGAGCAAAGGAGGGGGCACGCCCCCCAAGCCCAATCCGAATTGGCAAGGGGGTCGGCCCCCCTTTCCTTCCTTCTTCCTCCTCCTTCCTTCTCTCCTAGAACCAACAAAGGGAAGGGGGGATCCTACTCCCGGTGGGAGTAGGACTCCCTTGGGGCGCTCCTAGAGAGGCCGCCCCCTCCACCTCCTCCACTTTCGTTGTGCAGATCGCGAAGGTGCCGTACTTTCGGTACTAGGATCGGTCGGGTCGTGAAGACGTACGACTACATCAACCGCGTTGTCATAACGCTTCCGCTTACGGTCTACAAGGGTACGTGGACAACACTCTTCCCCTGTCGTTGCTATGCATCACCATGATAGATCTTGTGTGTGCGTAGGATTTTTTTTTGAAATTACTGCGTTCCCCAACAAAGGCTTCATGTCAGCGGGCTAGCGTATTACTGTATCTCGGGAAAGCTGGCTACGACATCAAGCTCGTCCACACCGACAACTTCACGCGGGCCATGTCATAGGTTAAGCGGTCCATCCCCAACCCCTCTGGTTCAACCGCCGTCGATCTCTTCGACGACCCTGCCGCTGATCTCCTCCACCAAGCGGTCAAGGATTTGCGAGCTTTATACGCCATCGAGCCCATTTTGTCACTTCTGAAGGACACGTTCTATGGCGGCGGCTTGGGATCCTCAATTGCCAAGTCAGATCTCATCGACCACAACCACGAGGAGGGCACCCACGAAGGTTCTTCCCAGGTGAAATAGCCCATCTGTGACACCAGAGAGCGCACCATGGGTCTGTGCTCTTCCAAATGGAAGGATCTCGTCCATGAAATGTGAGGCAACATTCTATCGGCAAATATTACCTTTTCTAGTTTGCCAACCCGTACCCTTTGTTGTAGTAGCATTTGCCGTGCAGTGCTTTAACTAAGTCGTGTTTAATTATTTCAGTTATGCAAAAATGTATTGTTCAATAGGTCTATGTGATGTTTAAGTATGAATTGTCCACTTTAGTTTCACGAATGGCTATATATGGTTATTTATAGTGAGTAGATGCCTTGTTTATCTATATTTGGTTGTTAGGTTGGTTGGAGTGAGCATTTTTTCAGTTATCGAGTAGACGTCTTGTTTATCTGTATTTGGTTCTTAGTTTGGTTGCAGTGAGTATTTGTCTAGTTATCAAGCAGATGCCTTGTTTATCTGTATTTGGTTGTTAGTTTGCTTTTTTTAGCATTTGTCCAGTTATCAAGCAGATGCCTTGTTTATCTGTATTTGGTTGTTAGGTTGCTTTTTTAGCATTTCTCCAGTTAACAAGCAGATGCCTTGTTTATCTTTATCTGCTTGTTAGGTTGGTTGTAGTGAGCATTTGTCCAGTTTTCAAGCATATGCCTTGTTTATCTGTATTTGCTTGTTAGGTTAGTTGCAGTGAGACTCTGTCCAGTTTTCAATATTTGGTTGTTATACTGGTCATTTATGCCTTGTTTATTTCAGTCATTAACAATGTGTGGTTCATTATGTGCAAGTCAGAACTATGTCGCTCGACTACATCAATACCAGTTTGAATGACTATATTTGGTTCCAGTTATTCCTGGTGTAGTTAACACGTGCCCTTTATTATAGTTTTACACATTTATCCAGTGTGATGTTTAAGCATTACCTACGTTCTATTCATTTTCAACAATACCAGTTTGAATTGCAACATTTGATGGCTGTTAAGCCTGCTGTCGGTAACATTCCCTTCCATTTTATATCTGCTTTAACATTGTGACGCCCCCGATTCAATCGTACACTAATCATGCACGCAAATGTGTACGATCAAGATCAGGGACTCACGGGAAGATATCACAACACAACTCTAAAACATAAATAAGTCATACAAGCATCATAATACAAGCCAGGGGCCTCGAGGGCTCGAATACAAGTGCTCGATCATAGACGAGTCAGCGGAAGCAACAATATCTGAGTACAGACATAAGTTAAACAAGTTTGCCTTAAGAAGGCTAGCACAAACTGGGATACAGATCGAAAGAGGCGCAGGCCTCCTGCCTGGGATCCTCCTAACTACTCCTGGTCGTCGTCAGCGGGCAGCACGTAGTAGTAGGCACCTCCGGTGTAGTAGGGGTCGTCGTCGACGGTGGCGTCTGGCTCCTGGACTCCAGCATCTGGTTGCGACAACCAGAAAGAAAGGAAAGGGGGAAAAAGGGGGGAGAAAGCAACCGTGAGTACTCATCCAAAGTACTCGCAAGCAAGGAACTACACTACATATGCATGGGTATATGTGTAAGGAGGCCATATCAGTGGACTGAACTGCAGAATGCCAGAATAAGAGGGGGATAACTAATCCTGTCGAAGACTACGCTTCTGGCAGCCACCGTCTTGCATCAAGTAGAAGAGAGTAGATTGAAGTCCTCCAAGTAGCATCTCCAAGTAGCATCTCCAAATAGCATCTCATAGCATAATCCTACCCGGCGATCCCCTCCTCATATCCCTGAGGTAGAGCGACCACCGGTTGTATCTGGCACTTGGAAGGGTGTGTTTTATTAAGTATCCGGTTCTAGTTGTCATAAGGTCAAGGTACAACTCCAAGTCGTCCTGTTACCGAAGATCACGGCTATTCGAATAGATTAACTTCCCTGCAGGGGTGCACCACATAACCCAACACGCTTGATCCCATTTGGCCGGACACACTTTCCTGGATCATGCCCGGCCGTGGAAGATCAACACGTCGCAGCCCCACCTAGGCAAAACAGAGAGGCCAACATGCCGGTCTAAACTAAGCGCACAGGGGTCTGGGCCCATCGCCCATAGCACACCTGCACGTTGCGTGGGCGGCCGGAAGCAGAACTAGCCCCCTTAATACAAGAGCAGGCTTACGTTCCAATCCGGCGCGCGCCGCTCCGTCGCTGACGTCTGAAGTGCTTCGGCTGATACCACGACGTCGGGATACCCATAACTACTCCCGCGTAGATGGTTAGTGCGTATAGGCTCGTAGCCAACTCAGATCAAATACCCAGATCTCGTTAAGCGTGTTAAGTATCCGCGAACGCCGAACAGGGCCAAACCCACCTCTCTCCTAGGCGGTCTCAACCTGCCCTGCCGCTCCGCCTCAAAGATCCACTCGCGGGTGCTCCACCAGCCGACCCGACTTTAGTCTCCACATGTATCATGTATAAAGTATATAGTATATACCCGTGATCACCTCCCGAGTGATCACGGCCCAATAGTATAGCAAGGCAGACTGACAAGAATGTAGGGCCAATGATGATAAACTAGCATCCTATACTAAGCATTTAGGATTGCAGGTAAGGTATCAACAGATGTAGCAACAATGTCAGGCTATGCATCAGAATAGGATCAACGGAAAGCAGTAACAGGCTACACTACTCTAATGCAAGCAGTATAGAGAGAATAGGCGATATCTGGTGATCAAAGGGGGGGGCTTGCCTGGTTGCTCTGGCAAGAAGGACGAGTCGCCAACACCGTAGTCGAACTGGGGGTCGCCGGCAGTCTTGGGGTCTATCGGAAAGAAGTAACGGAGAGGGAACACAATAAATAACAGAGCAATCAAGGCATCACAAAGCGTAACAAGACAATACGCGGTGTTCGGTGTGCCCTAACGTGGTAGTAGGTGATACCGGTGAAGGGGGGGAAACATCCGGGAAAATATCCCCGGTGTTTCGTGTTTTCGGGCAGAGGAGCCGGAGGGGGAAAGTTGCGGGTTCTATAGGTTAGGGGTGTGCGGCGGACGAACGGACTGCGTATCCGGATACGTCTCGTCGTTCTGAGCAACTTTCATGTTGAAAACATTTTAATCCGAGTTACGGATTAAAAGAAATGATTTTCTAAAGATTTTATTAATTTCTGGAATTTAATTAGTTATTTAAATTAATTCGAAAATGGAATAATGACATCAGCATGATGTCATGCTGATGTCAGCAGTCAACACAGTTGACTGGTCAACTTGACCAGTGGGTCCCACTGGTCAGTGACACATATTTAATTAAACATTTTAATTAACCTAATTAGTAATAATAGGGGGTGGGCCCCACTGTCATACTCTGTTAGCTAATTAACAGTAGTTAATTAGGTTAATTAGTCATCAGATTAATTAATCTTAATTAGCTAAGTTAATCAGAATTAATTAAGTTAATTAATTAATTAATTAATTTTATTATTTAATATTGATTTATTTTTTTATATTATTATTTTTTTAACTCCTTTTTTTTAACAGACACGTTCTCTGGGGACGTGGGGCCCCTTCGTCATTGACTTAGAGGCCATAGTGGCCCGGGTAAACGGGCAGCGGTGCGGGCGCTCGGGCGTGGGCGCCCGAAGGGAGACCCAGGGCGCGGCGAGTGTTCGCCGGACCGTGACCAAGGGGCGGAGGTGGGACGGCGAGCGGCGGCAGCCACTGCGGGAACCGCAAGCGGGGCAGGGGCGAAAGCGGACGGGGCGGTGGAGGCGTCCGAGGGTAGCAGCGGGGGGAGGCGGCCACGGTGGGCGCACACGGGGAGGGGCGCGTGCTAGGCACGGCCACGGTGTAGCCTCGGGCGGACGACGGGTGCGGGGAGAGGACGAGAGGGGGCGCGGGGGCGCGGCCATGGGCGCGGCCGGAGCCGGTCGGAGCACGGCCAGGGGGCGCGAGGGCCACATAGAGGGCGGGGCGGACACGGGACAGAGGGGTGGCGCGCTCGGCACAGGAGCTCACCGTGGGATGGTGGGGTCTAGGCAGCGGGGGGTTGAGGAGGGAGACGGCGACGACGCGCGACGGGGAGGCAGGCCGGTGGGGAAGTCCGGCGGGGCTACGTGGTGGTCTTCGGGCGGCGCCGGCGAGCGGTCGATCCAGGCGGCGGGGTCATGGTCGCCGCCAGCGCGGCGAGGGGCGCCGTCGAGGGAGAGGGCACGGGGTGCGATGCCGAGGGCGGGGGCCGGCGAGCAGGCTCCGGCGTCGGGGTTCGGCCCGATCCAGTTCTGGATCGCGGGGGATGGGGAGCGAGAGGGGGAGTGGGGTTTCATCCCCGATCCAGATCGGATCAGGAGGGGGAGAGGGAGTGGCGATGTGGGGAGGGAGTGGGAGCGAGTGGGTTAGGGTTTCGGTCGCCACGGGGTTATGGGGAGTGGGGTGGCCGGCTGGGCCGGCTAGGCGGCCTGCTGGGCCGAAGCCCAGTGAGGGGGGGGGTCCTTTTGTTTTTGTCTGTTTTATCTTTTATCTTTTTATTTATTTTATTTTCTATTTTAAATCGTTTTAAATTACTTACGCATTTTATAAAAATGGGTTTGTTGCACCATAATTACCTTTGTAATATTTAGTACAATCCAAACATTTTTGTTTTAATTTTTGAAAACTTTTATTGTTATCATTAATTTGAATTTTGAATTTTGGACCGGATTTGTCCTAACGATAGCTTAGCAGCAGTAATCGTGGTGACGTGGCACCATTAGCGTGGGATCACTGTAGCCTAATTATCCGGGCGTCACAATTCTCCTCCACTACAAGAAATCTCGTCCCGAGATTTAAGAGGGGGAGTAAGGGGGAACGGATTTGGTTTCGAAATTCTAACGAGTCTTCTCGGACTTTGTTGCTCTTCTCAAAGAGGTCGATCCATAACGTTGATGTCTTCAGAGCTCGGCTTCAGGTCATCATGATGAAGTCGTCCTCTTTTTCTCTTTGGGGAACTCCAACGTACTTACGAATAGGTAAGGGGCAGCTCGGCTACAACAGAATGCTTATGAGGGAAACATTCTGGGGTTAACCCATGAATGAGCATAAGATTATCTCTCGTTTTGAACAAATAAAATACATCGAGAGTAAGGTACGAAGGTACAATGAGAGGGTCCAAGCGGATAGATAGCTGCTCAAAGTCTGAACCAGAGCGAGAAGGGATTCAGAGCAGCGAGAGTAAGTATAGGGCCTTATACGAGAATAGAGCACTAGGAAGGTGGCTCGTGAATTACACACAAGGTCATGTGCGAGGAACAACCTTGAGAGCAGGTGGTGTACAGGAGAGTCAGGTTTCGATCATGTGGAACTGTGGGTTATGGGCCCACCATGTGGGTTAAACGTTGAAAGAGCGGTGACATCTTGCACGGCTATGATAGCAAGGCATGCCAGAGAATGACCTGTCAGTTATGTCGGTAACAATGTCGGTACCAAGGGCGAGGGACGAAGAGAACCATCTTCCTGCTCGTTGAACGAGGCGGACCAATAGGCAAAGTTCTCGTCCATCGGTGGTTACCGGAATGTCATCACCAAAATAACAGGGTCTTTCTGACAGAATTGTACACCGAGGTGTTTACAAAAGCAGGAGAATATTACTGCTTAGATCTCATAGATCACAAGAAAGGTTAAACCAAACAATGGAAAGGAAGATATGATTATCAGATTTAACCAGAACAATGGAAAGGAAAATGTGTTTAAACACATATTTCAGGGGTATATCCTTCCCAAGGATTAGCAGAGCATGATATCCATGACAGGATATAATGTAGAAAACTCTTTAGGTAGGGGAGAGAATTTTCATGACATTACCCATACATCGGTGTTTGGATAATTGAGCAGGAAACATTTAGCATTGGGCTTCAAATGTTCTTATTGAAAATCGGAGTACCACAGACATGCTTCGAGATAGCATTGACATGGTCTTCATGTAAAGGTCATACTTCGGATACACAAAGGATTCATCAGGAATAACTTATAGAATAAGTCTTACAATTTCCTCCAGGAAGAATGGTTATCCTTGCAAAAGAATTTATAATGATCGGTCCTCCACCCGGGGGGGGGGGTGCTAGGCATGACATCAAGTTACCGGTTCATCAAAGGACCAATATCATAACTCTTGGAAAGTTGTCCCAACCATCATATCTGACCGAGATTCAGATCCGATTGGTGTCATGATACCTCAGACTCAGGATGTCCGAGAAGAAAAGGTGCCACACAAATAGACGAAGTGACATTTCAAGATTCTCAGGAAATGAACTACGGGAGCGGGTTCTTGAAGCAACAATTCATCCTTAAACCAAGGAGGGGATGAGAAGGTGGCTGATGGGCTCAGCGACAACTCATCGAGAATTCCAAACGGATGGCTTTCCACAATAAGGTGAACAAGAAGATGACACTTGTCAATTCAAATGATATAATGTTGTATGCCCGAGGAAAGACATACACCATTAAACATTGCTTGAAAGGTGCGCCCGAGATATGGGCCGGGTTTGCACGATCAATGTTAGAATGGTGATTTGACGAACAAAAGAATTGGAATGAAACTCAACCATTCACTCCAAAGCAATAGGGTTGCTAGAAGTTTTGAATTCACACATCATAGTTCAAATGTCGGTATTCTGGTTAGAATCAATACGGGGACCAAGAAAGGATGGTGATGGTGAGAAGTATTTCTATGTCAAGAATTCTCAAGAGGTGGAACAAATCTCAGAATATTCTTGACATAAAGGATGGTAAAACTCCAAGGTAAAGAAGAACAATTGCTGGATAGCAAGGAACTCAAGGTATAACACCAAACATGAACAAGCTTGTGTTGGTGGGAAGGCAATAAAGTGGCCGATGATAATACAATTCATCAAGGGCAAGGATGGTATTTCTCATCATGAATTCAATTGATATCCTGGATGAGCTCAGAATGTTGATGATCACGACACCTTTGTCGCGAGAGTTCATGAAGATGTAATCGATCGGCGACGTCAACAAGTCAAAGTAATGATGAAGTGAAAGGTTATTGGAACCAAGGGTACGACACAAACTCGAAACCAAGCTTGTTGTTCAAGGCGAAATGATATGACGATGAGGATCGACGTAAGGTTAGTTCATCGTCGAAAATTGTGCTCCGTGAAGGACCGGGTAGCACAGTTAAAATCATCACGACAATGATATAGCCAAACAGGCTAGGAATGGCGTGATCGGGTACAAACTCGTACTTATAGAAGCTTACTGAAGAGTTGTTGAACCGTAGTGCGGACTCGGTTCAGTTATTGGTGTCTTTGAGTGTTTAAAAACTCAGAGCCCGTGAAAAATTGGAATCAATGGGAATGTAGCACTTGATGAAGAACTCATGAAGTTACGCAGTTCCATGATAATCTCGAGATACCAGGGGGTAATACTCGATGATAGATCAAAGTAGAGGTTGGACTAGGCTATTGCTCTATAGAAGACCAGTGCTTAAACTTGCACGAGAAATGGTATTTAAAAGAGAACATGGTCAGAACCACGATTGCAAAAGGCCAGATCCCAGATATAAGATGAACTTATACCAAAGGGATAATTAATTTAAGAGAAGCTTTAATGATAAGATCTACATCGTGTCCATGGGCATGAACACAAGTTCAAGGTCGACTCCCACTTCTCCAATGCATAACCTTTCATTCACTTCTCACTTTCGAGGAGGTTGTAGTGTTGAAATTTTATCTGGCAAAATACCAGGAGTGTATGACTCGTGAAAACTTTCTAGTTCACACATATTAAGGAAGGTATAGGTTCAACCCGTCAGGGTATCGTGGAAACATATACCACAAGCTTCCATAGTAAATACCACCAGCTCGAAAGCAGAGCATGGTTAGCCAAGCAGATGATACAATTTACCAAAGGCACTATGTATCAGGGGAAGAACTCACAAGGTGATTGACTATGAAGGACACCGTCGGATAACATTCCAACAATGGATCTGGTGGTCCATAAGGGATCTGATGTGAGCATCGGTACTCAACCAGAAGAAGAAAGCATGCAAGGAGATCAGATGATAGAAACAACTGACTACTTCAAGGCTCAATTGCAAAGGAATTATGAATTCCAAGACAAGGGATCAAAAGCAATACTCTGATTACGGACGTATAAGTTGAATAGCCTTAGGGGTACAATCGATGGCAATTTGATTGGTCGAGATCCAGCTCATGTTTACAATGGTGTATGAGCCGGAAAGATAATTTAAAAGGATCAACTGATGATTGTGTGCATTCACACTCATGTTGATTCAATAGGATCAAAATGACGGTGCCTAAGGATACTGACAAGTATTGTCAGACATAGGGAAAGCATCCATAATGCAAGCAGACAAGTATTGCAGAGCAATAAGCTACTAAGGATTTTTGGAGGGTCGAATAGTATTTCGAAGACCAATGTGAAACACATGAACTAGGTATGAACAGATACTCGATAAGGGCGAGATATTATCCGTAAGGGTATTCAGGTGGCAAGGAACTGCAAGGCAGTAGGCACAAAATATTCTTGAAACAATAGAAAGGATTTCAAGGTATCTTGTAATAACAAGATCAACTGGGAATAAAAGTAAGAAAGTCAAGTGTATGTATTTATCCATAAGGATATTTCGGTGGAAGGGAATTGCAAAAGCAACGAGCACAAGGTCTCGAGAGAAAATCGGAGAGTATCTTCGAAATCTTCTGGTGCAGCCGGCGATCATCTGGACTGAAGGGGCTCTCCGGGAGAAAGTATTATCAAGAACCTAGAGTCGGAGTTAGTAAAATCGTTTAACCCGAATAGAAGAGAGTTCAGAATCCCAGAGTAAAGGTCGAGGAGTAAAAGATCCTAGTACCACCCAATGGCGACGTGGGCCCGTAAGGCACACAACCATGTTAGTAAAAGTTTTGTAATGTCTAGACTCGACTTCGGCCAATGAGTTGGGAAGGGGGATTCCTACAGGCAGTCGGCTCTGATACCAACTTGTGACGCCCCCGATTCAATCGTACACTAATCATGCACGCAAATGTGTACGATCAAGATCAGGGACTCACGGGAAGATATCACAACACAACTCTAAAACATAAATAAGTCATACAAGCATCATAATACAAGCCAGGGGCCTCGAGGGCTCGAATACAAGTGCTCGATCATAGACGAGTCAGCGGAAGCAACAATATCTGAGTACAGACATAAGTTAAACAAGTTTGCCTTAAGAAGTCTAGCACAAACTGGGATACAGATCGAAAGAGGCGCAGGCCTCCTGCCTGGGATCCTCCTAACTACTCCTGGTCGTCATCAGCGGGCAGCACGTAGTAGTAGGCACCTCCGGTGTAGTAGGGGTCGTCGTCGACGGTGGCGTCTGGCTCCTGGACTCCAGCATCTGGTTGCGACAACCAGAAAGAAAGGAAAGGGGAAAAAGGGGGGAGAAAGCAACCGTGAGTACTCATCCAAAGTACTCGCAAGCAAGGAACTACACTACATATGCATGGGTATATGTGTAAGGAGGCCATATCAGTGGACTGAACTGCAGAATGCCAGAATAAGAGGGGGATAGCTAATCCTGTCGAAGACTACGCTTCTGGCAGCCTCCGTCTTGCATCAAGTAGAAGAGAGTAGATTGAAGTCCTCCAAGTAGCATCTCCAAGTAGCATCTCCAAATAGCATCTCATAGCATAATCCTACCCGGCGATCCCCTCCTCATATCCCTGAGGTAGAGCGACCACCGGTTGTATCTGGCACTTGGAAGGGTGTGTTTTATTAAGTATCCGGTTCTAGTTGTCATAAGGTCAAGGTACAACTCCAAGTCGTCCTGTTACCGAAGATCACGGCTATTCGAATAGATTAACTTCCCTGCAGGGGTGCACCACATAACCCAACACGCTTGATCCCATTTGGCCAGACACACTTTCCTGGGTCATGCCCGGCCGCGGAAGATCAACACGTCGCAGCCCCACCTAGGCAAAACAGAGAGGCCAGCATGCCGGTCTAAACCTAAGCGCACAGGGGTCTGGGCCCATCGCCCATAGCACACCTGCATGTTGCGTGGGCGGCCGGAAGCAGAACTAGCCCCCTTAATACAAGAGCAGGCTTACGTTCCAATCCGGCGCGCGCCGCTCCGTCGCTGACGTCTGAAGTGCTTCGGCTGATACCACGACGTCGGGATACCCATAACTACTCCCGTGTAGATGGTTAGTGCGTATAGGCTCGTAGCTAACTCAGATCAAATACCCAGATCTCGTTAAGCGTGTTAAGTATCCGCGAACGCCGAACAGGGCCAGGCCCACCTCTCTCCTAGGCGGTCTCAACCTGCCCTGCCGCTCCGCCTCAAAGATCCACTCGCGGGTGCTCCACCAGCCGACCCGACTTTAGTCTCCACATGTATCATGTATAAAGTATATAGTATATACCCGTGATCACCTCCCGAGTGATCACGGCCCAATAGTATAGCAAGGCAGACTGACAAGAATGTAGGGCCAATGATGATAAACTAGCATCCTATACTAAGCATTTAGGATTGCAGGTAAGGTATCAACAGATGTAGCAACAATGTCAGGCTATGCATCAGAATAGGATCAACGGAAAGCAGTAACAGGCTACACTACTCTAATGCAAGCAGTATAGAAGAGAATAGGCGATATCTGGTGATCAAAGGGGGGGGGCTTGCCTGGTTGCTCTGGCAAGAAGGACGAGTCACCAACACCGTAGTCGAACTGGGGGTCGCCGGCAGTCTTGGGGTCTATCGAAAAGAAGTAACGGAGAGGGAACACAATAAATAACAGAGCAATCAAGGCATCACAAAGCGTAACAAGACAATACGCGGTGTTCGGTGTGCCCTAACGCGGTAGTAGGTGATACCGGTGAAGGGGGGGAAACATCCGGGAAAATATCCCCGGTGTTTCGTGTTTTCGGGCAGAGGAGCCGGAGGGGGAAAGTTGCGGGTTCGATAGGTTAGGGGTGTGCGGCGGACGAACGGACTGCGTATCCGGATACGTCTCGTCGTTCTGAGCAACTTTCATGTTGAAAACATTTTAATCCGAGTTACGGATTAAAAGATATGATTTTCTAAAGATTTTATTAATTTCTGGAATTTAATTAGTTATTTAAATTAATTCGAAAATGGAATAATGACATCAGCATGATGTCATGCTGATGTCAGCAGTCAATAGAGTTGACTGGTCAACTTGACCAGTGGGTCCCACTGGTCAGTGACACATATTTAATTAAACATTTTAATTAACCTAATTAGTAATAATAGGGGGTGGGCCCCACTATCATACTCTGTTAGCTAATTAACAGTAGTTAATTAGGTTAATTAGTCATCAGATTAATTAATATTAATTAGCTAAGTTAATCAGAATTAATTAAGTTAATTAATTAATTATTTTTATTATTTAATATTGATTTACTTTTTATTATTATTATTTTTTTTAACTCCTTTTTTTTAACAGACACGTTCTCTGGGGACGTGGGGCCCCTTCGTCATTGACTTAGAGGCCATAGTGGCCCGGGTAAACGGGCAGCGGTGCGGGCGCTCGGGCGTGGGCGCCCGAAGGGAGACCCAGGGCGCGGCGAGTGTTCGCCGGACCGTGACCAAGGGGCGGAGGTGGGACGGCGAGCGGCGGCAGCCACTGCGGGAACCGCAAGTGGGGCAGGGGCGAAAGCGGACGGGGCGGTGGAGGCGTCCGGGGGTAGCAGCGGGGGGAGGCGGCCACGGTGGGCGCGCACGGGGAGGGGCGCGTGCTAGGCACGGCCACGTGTTGGAAATATGCCCTAGAGGCAATAATAAATTGATTATTATTATTATATTTCCTTGTTCATGATAATCGTTTATTATCCATGCTAGAATTGTATTGATAGGAAACTCAGATACATGTGTGGATACATAGACAACACCATGTCCCTAGTAAGCCTCTAGTTGACTAGCTCGTTAATCAATAGATGGTTACGGTTTCCTGACCATGGACATTGGATGTCGTTGATAACGGGATCACATCATTAGGAGAATGATGTGATGGACAAGACCCAATCCTAAGCCTAGCACAAGATCATGTAGTTCGTATGCTAAAGCTTTTCTAATGTCAAGTATCATTTCCTTAGACCATGAGATTGTGCAACTCCCGGATACCATAGGAGTGCTTTGGGTGTGCCAAACGTCACAACGTAACTGGGTGGCTATAAAGGTACACTACGGGTATCTCTGAAAGTGTCTGTTGGGTTGGCACGAATCGAGATTGGGATTTTGTCACTCCGTGTAAACGGAGAGGTATCTCTGGGCCCACTCGGTAGGACATCATCATAATGTGCACAATGTGACCAAGGGGTTGATCACGGGATGATGTGTTACGGAACGAGTAAAGAGACTTGCCGGTAACGAGATTGAACAAGGTATCGGTATACCGACGATCGAATCTCGGGCAAGTAAAATACCGCTAGACAAAGGGAATTGTATACGGGATTGATTGAGTCCTTGACATCGTGGTTCATCCGATGAGATCATCGTGGAACATGTGGGAGCCAACATGGGTATCCAGATCCCGCTGTTGGTTATTGACCGGAGAACATCTCGGTCATGACTACATGTCTCCCGAACCCGTAGGGTCTACACACTTAAGGTTCGATGACGCTAGGGTTATAAAGGAAGTTTGTATGTGGTTACCGAATGTTGTTCGGAGTCCCGGATGAGATCCCGGACGTCACGAGGAGTTCCGGAATGGTCCGGAGGTAAAGATTTATATATAGGAAGTCCTGTTTCGGCCATCGGGACAAGTTTCGGGGTCATCGGTATTGTACCGGGACCACCGGAAGGGTCCCGGGGGCCCACCGGGTGGGGCCACCTGCCCCGGGGGGCCACATGGGCTGTAGGGGGTGCGCCTTGGCCTACATGGGCCAAGGGCACCAGCCCCTAGAGGCCCATGCGCCAAGATATAGGAAAAAGGGGAGAGTCCTAAAGGGGGAAGGCACCTCCGAGGTGCCTTGGGGAGGATGGACTCCTCCCCCCCTCTTAGCCGCACCCCTTCCTTGGAGGAGGGGGCAAGGCTGCGCCTCCCCCCTCTCCCCTACCCCTATATATAGTGGAGGGGAGGGAGGGCATCCATACCTGAGCCCTTGGCGCCTCCCTCCCTCCCGTGACACCTCCTCCTCTCCCGTAGGTGCTTGGCGAAGCCCTGCAGGATTGCCACGCTCCTCCATCACCACCACGCCGTTGTGATGCTGCTGGATGGAGTCTTCCTCAACCTCTCCCTCTCTCCTTGCTGGATCAAGGTGTGGGAGACATCATCGAGCTGTACGTGTGTTGAACGCGGAGGTGCTGTCCGTTCGGCACTAGGATCATCGGTGATCTGAATCACGACGAGTACGACTCCATCAACCCCGTTCACTTGAACGCTTCCGCTTAGCGATCTACAAGGGTATGTAGATGCACTCTCCTTCTACTCGTTGCTGGTCTCTCCATAGATAGATCTTGGTATTACGTAGGAAATTTTTTGAATTTCTGCTACGTTCCCCAACAGTGGCATCATGAGCTAGGTCTATTGCGTAGATTCTTTGCACGAGTAGAACACAAAGTAGTTGTGGGCGTCGATATTGTTCAATATGCTTGCCGTTACTAGTCTTATCTTGATTCGGCGGCATCGTGGGATGAAGCGGCCCGGACCAACCTTACACGTACGCTTACGTGAGACCGGTTCCACCGACAAACATGCACTAGTTGCATAAGGTGGCTGGCGGGTGTCTGTCTCTCCCACTTTAGTCGGATCGGATTCGATGAAAAGGGTCCTTATGAAGGGTAAATAGCAATTGGCATATCACGTTGTGGTTCATGCGTAGGTAAGAAACATTCTTGCTAGAAACCCATAGCAGCCACGTAAAACATGCAAACAACAATTAGAGGACGTCTAACTTGTTTTTGCAGGGTATGCTATGTGATGTGATATGGCCAAAGGATGTGATGAATGATATATGTGATGTATGAGATTGATCATGTTCTTGTAATAGGAATCACGACTTGCATGTCGATGAGTATGACAACCGGCAGGAGCCATAGGAGTTGTCTTTATTTATTTGTGACCTGCGTGTCAACTTAAACGTCATGTAATTACTTTACTTTATTGCTAACCGTTAGCCATAGTAGTAGAAGTAATAGTTGGCGAGGCAACTTCATGAAGACACGATGATGGAGATCATGATGATGGAGATCATGGTGTCATGCCGGTGACGATGATGATCATGGAGCCCCGAAGATGGAGATCAAAAGGAGCAAAGTGATGATGGCCATATCATGTCACTATTTGATTGCATGTGATGTTTATCATGTTTATACATCTTATTTGCTTAGAACGACGGTAGTAAATAAGATGATCCCTTACAACAATTTCAAGAAGTGTTCTCCCCTAACTGTGCACCGTTGCGACAGTTCGCTGTTTCAAAACATCACGTGATGATCGGGTGTTTTATTCAGACGTTCAAATACAACGGGTGTTGACGAGCCTAGCATGTACAGACATGGCCTCGGAACACACGCGAAACACTTAGGGTTAACTTGACGAGCCTAGCATGTACAGACATGGCCTCGGAACACGGAGACCGAAAGGTCGAGCATGAGTCGTATAGAAGATACGATCAACATGAAGATGTTCACCGATGATGACTAGTCCGTCTCACGTGATGATCGGACACGGCCTAGTTTGACTCGGATCATGTAATCACTTAGATGACTAGAGGGATGTCTATCTGAGTGGGAGTTCATAAGATGAACTTAATTATCCTGAACATAGTCAAAAGGTTTTTGCAAATTATGTCGTAGCTCACTCTATAGTTCTACTATTTAGATATGTTCCTAGAGAAAATATAGTTGAAAGTTGATAGTAGCGATTATGCGGACAGTAGAAAGCTTATGTCCTTAATGCACCGCTCAGTGTGCTGAACCCCAAACGTCGTCTGTGGATGTTGCGAACATCGGACATACACGTTTTGATAACTACGTGATAGTTCAGTTAAACGGTTTAGAGTTGAGGCACCAAAGACATTTTTGAAACGTCGCGAAACATATGAGATGTTTTGAGGGCTGAAATTGGGATTTCAGGCTCGTGCCCATGTCAAGAGGTATAAGACCTCCGATGACTTTCTTAACCTGCAAACTAAGGAGAAAAGCTCAATTGTTGAGCTTGTGCTCAGATTGTCTGAGTACAACAATCATTTGAATCGAGTGGGAGTTGATCTTCCAGATAAGACAGTGATGGTTCTCCAAAGTCATTGCCACCAAGCTGTTAAAGCTTCGTGATGAACTATAACATATCAGGGATAGATATGATGATCCTTGAGGTATTCGCGATGTTTGGCACCGCGAAAGTAGAAATCAAGAAGGAGCATCAATTGTTGATGGTTGGTGAAACCACTAGTTTCAAGAAGGGCAAGGGCAAGAAGGGATACTTCATGAAACGGCAAATCAGCTGCTGCTCTAGTGAAGAAACCCAAGGTAAAACCCAAACCCGAGACTAAGTGCTTCTGTAATAAGGGGAACAACCACTAGAGCAGAATTACCCTAGATACTTGGTAGATAAGAAGGCTGGCAAGGTCGATAGAAGTATATTGGATATACATTGTGTTAATGTGTACTTTGCTAGTACTCCTAGTAGCACCAGGGTATTAGATACCGGTTCGGTTGCTAAGTGTTAGTAACTCGAAACAAAAGGCTACGGAATAAACGGAGACTAGCTAAAGGTGAGCTGACGATATGTGTTGGAAGTTTTTCCAAGCTTGATATGATCAAGCATCGCACGCTCCCTCTACCAAAGAGATTGGTGTTAAACCTAAATAATTGTTATTTGGTGTTTGCGTTGAGCATAGACATGATTGGATTACGTCTATCGCAATACGGTTATTCATTTAAGGAGAATAATGGTTACTCTGTTTATTTGAATAATACCTTCAATGGTCTTACACCTAAAATGAATGGTTTATTAAATCTCGATCGTAGTGATACACATGTTCATGCCAAAAGATAGTAATGATAGTACCACCTACTTGTGGCACTGCCACGTAAGTCATATCGGTGTAAAGCGCATGAAGAAGCTCCATATTGATGGATCTTTGGGCTCACTCGTTTTTGAAAAGTTTGAGACATGCGAACCATGTCTATTGGTGTATATGCATGAAGAAACTCCATGCAAATGGACCGTTTTGACTCACTTGATTTTGAATCACTTGGGACATGCAAATCATACCACATGGGCAAGATGACTGAAAAGCCTCGTTTTCAGTAAGATGGAACAAGATAGCAACTTGTTGGAAGTAATACATTTTGATGTGTACAGTCCAATGAGTGCTGAGGCATGTAGTGGATATTGTTATGTTCTTACTTCACAGATAATTTGAGTGGATGTTGAGTACATTTACTTGATGAATCATGAGTCTGAATTATTGAAAGGTTCAAGTAATTTCAGGGTGAAGTTGAAAGATCGTCGTGACAAGAGGATAAAATATCTATGATATGATCCTAGAGATGAATATCTAAATTACGAGTTTGGCACAAAATTAAGACATTGTGGAAATAGTTTCACAACTAATACAGCCTGGAACACCATAGTGTGATGGTGTGTCCGAACATCATAACTGCACCCTATTGGATATGATGCATACCATGATGTCTCTTATCGAAGTACCACTATAGTTTATGGGTTAGGCATTAGAGACAACCACATTCACTTTAAATAGGGCACCACGTAATTCCGTTGAGATGACACCGTATGAATTATGGTTTAGAGAAACCTAAGCTGTCATTTCTTAAAAGTTTGGGGCTGCGACGCTTATGTGAAAAAGTTTCAGGCTGATAAGCTCGAACCCAAAGCGGATAAATGCATCTTCATAGGACACCCAAAACAGTTGGGTATACCTCCTGTCTCAGATCCGAAAGCAATAAGGGATTGTTTCTAGAATCGGGTCCTTTCTCGAGGAAAAGTTTCTCTCGAAAAGTTGAGTGGGAGGATGGTCGAGACTTGATGAGGTTATTAAACCATCACTTCAACCAGTGTGTATCAGGGCACTGGAAGTTGTTCCTGTGGCACCTACACCAATTGAAGTGGAAGCTTATGATAGTGATCATGAAGTTTTGGATCAAGTCACTACCGTACCTCGTAGGACGACAAGGACGCGTGCTGCTTCGGAGTGGTACGATGACCCTGTCTTGGAAGTCATGTTGCTAGACAACAATGAACCTACGAGCTATGGAGAAGCGATGGTGGGCCCAAATTCCGACAAATGGTTAGAAGCCATAAAATCCGAGATAGGATCCATGTATGAAAACAAAGTGTAGACTTTGACAGAATAGCTCGATGGTCATAAGGCTGTTGAGTGCAGATGGATTTTAAAAGGAAGACGGACAATGATGGTAAATGTCACCATTAAGAAAGCTCGACTTGTCGTTAAGATGTTTTCCGACAAGTTCAAGGAGTTGACTACGATGAGACTTTCTCACTCGTAGCGATGCTAAGAGTCTGTTGGAATTATATTAGCGATTACTGCATTATTTATGAAATCTTGCAGATAGGATGTCAAATCATTGTTTCCTCGATGATTTTCTAGAGGAAAGGTTGTATGTGATACAACCGAAAGGTTTTGTCGATCCTAAGGATGCTAAAAGGTATGCTAGCTCCAGCAATCCTTCTAAGGACTGGAGTAAGCATCTCGGAGTTGGAATATGCACTTTGATAAGATGATCAAAGATTTTGGGTGGATACAAAGTTTATGAGAAACTTGTATTTCCAAAGAAGTGAGTGGGAGCACTATAGAATTTCTGATGAGTATATGTTGTTGACATATTGATGATCAGAAATGATGTAGAATTTCTAGAAAGCATATAGGGTTATTTGGAAAGTGTTTTTCAATGGAAAGCCTGGATTAAGCTGCTTGAGCATTGAGCATCAAGATCTATAAGGATAGATCAAAACGCTTAATGGTACTTTCAAATGAGCACATGCCTTGACGTAATCTTGAAGGTGTTCAAGATGGATCAGTCAAAGAAGGAGTTCTTGCCTGAGTTGTAAGGTATGAAGTTAAGACTTAAAGCTCGACCATGGCAGAATAGAGAGAAAGGAACGAAGGTCGTCCCCTATGCTTAAGACATAGGCTCTACAGTATGCTATGCTGTGTACCGCACCTGAAGTGTGCTTTACCATGAGTCAGTCAAGGGGTACAAGAGTGATCCAAGAATGGATCACAGGACAACGGTCAAAGTTATCCTTAGTAACTAGTGGACTAAGGAATTTTCTCAATTATGGAGGTGGTAAAAGAGTTCGTCGTAAAGGGTTACGTTGATGCAAGCTTAACACCTATCCGGATAGCTCTGAGTAGAGATACCGGATACGTATAATGGAGCAACAATTTAGAATAGCTCCAAGTAGAACAGTTATTTGGAATAGCTCCAAATAGAACGTGGTAGCTGCATCTAGGAGATGACATAGAGATTTGTAAAGCACACACAGATCTGAAAGGTTCAGACCCGTTGACTATAACCTCTCTCACAAGCATAACATGATCAAACCCAGAACTCATCGAGTGTTAATCACATGGTAAATGTGAACTAGATTATTGACTCTAGTAAACTCTTTGGGTGTTAGTCACATGGGGATGTGACCTTGAGTGTTAATCACATATCGATGTGAACTAGATTATTGACTCTAGTGCAAGTGGGAGACTGTTGGAAATATGCCCTAGAGGCAATAATAAATTGATTATTATTATTATATTTCCTTGTTCATGATAATCGTTTATTATCCATGCTAGAATTGTATTGATAGGAAACTCAGATACATGTGTGGATACATAGACAACACCATGTCCCTAGTAAGCCTCTAGTTGACTAGCTCGTTAATCAATAGATGGTTACGGTTTCCTGACCATGGACATTGGATGTCGTTGATAACGGGATCACATCATTAGGAGAATGATGTGATGGACAAGACCCAATCCTAAGCCTAGCACAAGATCATGTAGTTCGTATGCTAAAGCTTTTCTAATGTCAAGTATCATTTCCTTAGACCATGAGATTGTGCAACTCCCGGATACCGTAGGAGTGCTTTGGGTGTGCCAAACGTCACAACGTAACTGGGTGGCTATAAAGGTACACTACGGGTATCTCTGAAAGTGTCTGTTGGGTTGGCACGAATCGAGATTGGGATTTTGTCACTCCGTGTAAACGGAGAGGTATCTCTGGGCCCACTCGGTAGGACATCATCATAATGTGCACAATGTGACCAAGGGGTTGATCACGAGATGATGTGTTACGGAACGAGTAAAGAGACTTGCCAGTAACGAGATTGAACAAGGTATCGGTATACCAACGATCGAATCTCGGGCAAGTAAAATACCGCTAGACAAAGGGAATTGTATACGGGATTGATTGAGTCCTTGACATCGTGGTTCATCCGATGAGATCATCGTGGAACATGTGGGAGCCAACATGGGTATCCAGATCCCGCTGTTGGTTATTGACCGGAGAACATCTCGGTCATGACTACATGTCTCCCGAACCCGTAGGGTCTACACACTTAAGGTTCGATGACGCTAGGGTTATAAAGGAAGTTTGTATGTGGTTACCGAATGTTGTTCGGAGTCCCGGATGAGATCCCGGACGTCACGAGGAGTTCCGGAATGGTCCGGAGGTAAAGATTTATATATAGGAAGTCCTGTTTCGGCCATCGGGACAAGTTTCGGGGTCATCGGTATTGTACCGGGACCACCGGAAGGGTCCCGGGGGCCCACCGGGTGGGGCCACCTGCCCCGGGGGGCCACATGGGCTGTAGGGGGTGCTCCTTGGCCTACATGGGCCAAGGGCACCAGCCCCTAGAGGCCCATGCACCAAGATATAGGAAAAAGGGGAGAGTCCTAAAGGGGGAAGGCACCTCCGAGGTGCCTTGGGGAGGATGGACTCCTCCCCCCCTCTTAGCCGCACCCCTTCCTTGGAGGAGGGGGCAAGGCTGCGCCTCCCCCCTCTCCCCTGCCCCTATATATAGTGGAGGGGAGGGAGGGCATCCATACCTGAGCCCTTGGCGCCTCCCTCCCTCCCGTGACACCTCCTCCTCTCCCGTAGGTGCTTGGCGAAGCCCTGCAGGATTGCCACGCTCCTCCATCACCACCACGCCGTTGTGCTGCTGCTGGATGGAGTCTTCCTCAACCTCTCCCTCTCTCCTTGCTGGATCAAGGCGTGGGAGACATCATCGAGCTGTACGTGTGTTGAACGCGGAGGTGCTGTCCGTTCGGCACTAGGATCATCGGTGATCTGAATCACGACGAGTACGACTCCATCAACCCCGTTCACTTGAACGCTTCCGCTTAGCGATCTACAAGGGTATGTAGATGCACTCTCCTTCTACTCGTTGCTGGTCTCTCCATAGATAGATCTTGGTATTACGTAGGAAATTTTTTGAATTTCTGCTACGTTCCCCAACACCACGGTGTAGCCTCAGGCGGACGACGGGTGCGGGGAGAGGACGAGAGGGGGCGCGGGGGCGCGGCCATGGGCGCGGCCGGAGCCGGTCGGAGCACGGCCAGGGGGCGCGAGGGCCACATAGAGGGCGGGGCGGACACGGGACAGAGGGGTGGCGCGCTCGGCACAGGAGCTCACCGTGGGATGGTGGGGTCTAGGCAGCGGGGGGTTGAGGAGGGAGACGGCGACGACGCGCGACGGGGAGGCAGGCCGGTGGGGAAGTCCGGCGGGGCTACGTGGTGGTCTTCGGGCGGCGCCGGCGAGCGGTCGATCCAGGCGGCGGGGTCATGGTCGCCGCCAGCGCGGCGAGGGGCGCCGTCGAGGGAGAGGGCACGGGGTGCGATGCCGAGGGCGGGGGCCGGCGAGCAGGCTCCGGCGTCGGGGTTCGGCCCGATCCAGTTCTGGATCGCGGGGGATGGGGAGCGAGAGGGGGAGTGGGGTTTCATCCCCGATCCAGATCGGATCGGGAGGGGGAGAGGGAGTGGCGATGTGGGGAGGGAGTGGGAGCGAGTGGGTTAGGGTTTCGGTCGCCACGGGGTTATGAGGAGTGGGGTGGCCGGCTGGGCCGGCTAGGCGGCCTGCTGGGCCGAAGCCCAGTGAGGGGGGGTCCTTTTGTTTTTGTCTGTTTTATCTTTTATCTTTTTATTTATTTTATTTTCTATTTTAAATCGTTTTAAATTACTTACGCATTTTATAAAAATGGGTTTGTTGCACCATAATTACCTTTGTAATATTTAGTACAATCCAAATATTTTTGTTTTAATTTTTGAAAACTTTTATTGTTATCATTAATTTGAATTTTGAATTTTGGACCGGATTTGTCCTAACGATAGCTTATTAGCAGTAATCGTGGTGACGTGGCACCATTAGCGTGGGATCACTGTAGCCTAATTATCCGGGCGTCACAAACATCATGCTAAAACCAACACATTCAAGCTATCATTTGGAGATGATGTTGTTTACCTTTGCTATATTTGTTTGATGTTAAGATTGATGTACTTATCATGCCTTTCCACTACTTATGCAGGACAACAATGGGAGTGGCCACCATTTTCTGCCGAGGTTAGCTTCATTCCTCGACTTGTACTCCCCCGTCGTTCCATAATGTAGTGCATACATATCCAATCCTGGACACTAGTTAGCTTCGAATATTGACTTGTTGCTTGTAGGTACATATGCCCTTGGCAAGGATCCACGCATCGACCCTTTTTGCGTATGGGGCAATGAGATATTGATGAACAAACATCAAGTAAGGAAACTGATAAGGATTATTAGCAAAAAGATACGAATGGTGGCAAGCAAATTATTTGTTTATGCTCTATCCTACACAACAGTGAGCTGTAGGATGGTAACTACAAACTCTGCATCCTTCTCTTTTTACTGCCCATAATGAGTTGTTAGACAATAATGTCTGAATCTTTTTCGTTCCCAGTGGTTCCTGAAGCAGTTCACTCAATATTACCTCGCAAAGTACATGATTGGTGGACACGCAATGAAGATTAAAGTATTTTATCCGGACTACACTGAGCATTGAGAAGTCCTAATGAAGACAGTGAAGGATGGACGGGCAGCCATCACAAGGGGTTGGCCTAGAGTCGTGCGCGCCTTACGCATGGAGGAGGGCACAATATGGGAATTCCGCTTCACCTTCTCCAGCAACCATAATGTCTTTCGCCTCTCTCTTTACAGTCTTTAGTACAACTGTGGTTCATCATTCTTTATTTGGTGCTTCTGTAGTTCTTCAGTATATGTACCTATGCATTGAATTATGGATTCGTGGTTGAACCTATATTTGTAATAAACATGGTTGGATATGAAATAAGTGATTGCCTACTTTCAAATTCATAACATGTGATTTTTAAATTAGGGATCAATTGGATTAATTATGTATTAAATAGGGATTACACTGCACACGGTTTGCAAAAGCGAAACTTTTGTGATATACGTGGAGATCAGAAACGTTTCTAGTATCCACTACGTGTGCGATCAATCTCCATTGCACACACGACTTTCTCTTGAAAACTGTTTGCGTTAGGCCACCTTGCGCAAACGTTTATCATATAAAAAGTGTGTGTGATGGACAGCCTTTGCCACACGGTTTCTTTCTACGTACCGTGTGTGATGCATTCAATAATGCAAACGATAAAATTATTAATATCGTGTGCAATGGCAACGCCTATCACAAACTATTTAACGGGAAAAATTGTGTGTGATGTACCTGTGAATGGAAATGTTTTCCTTGGAGCGACTATGTGGGATGTACATACGAACGGGAACGTTTAGCGGGGACTGACCGTGTGGGATGTACTTGCGACCGGAAACAATTTCTCCGTATAATTGTATTTTTTTAGCTGTACTATACGTATTTCCGTATTTAAGCGCTCGCCGGTCGCACACGACCTCATTTTGCCGAACGTGTGTGCCAGGAGGGCATATCCCCGATGGTTTATGGGTCGTGTGGGAAGGACCCCCCTATCGCTTGGCGACAGTTCCAGATGCCATCGTGGAAAGGGGTTCAAAACCGTTTGTTTTGGACCGACGCGCACCAGTGTATGGAGAAAGCAATAGCAATAAACTAAACAATCATAGTGCTAAGCTAACGGATGGGTCAAGTCAATCACATCATTCTCTAATGATGTGATCCCGTTAATTAAATAACAACTCATGTCTATGGTTAGGAAACTTAACCATCTTTGATTAACGAGCTAGTCAAGTAGAGGCATACTAGTGACACTCAGTTTGTCTATGTATTCATACATGTACTAAGTTTCTGGTTAATACAATTCTAGCATGAATAATAAACATTTATCGTGATATAAGGGAATATAAATAACAACTTTATTATTGCCTCTAGGGCATATTTCCTTCATCAATTGCTTTGCAAAATCTCTGCATGTTGTGATGATCATCCACTCTATCTCAACTATATCTACTCACAGGGTCAGCTTTCAGCTTTCAGTGTCAGCCATGTCAGACCAGGGTGACAGCCATAACAGATCTGAGGAACAGGTTAAGTTGAGTGAGGGCACTAGTCCCTCTGGCAGCTATGATGAGGGTAGCAGAAGCACCCCAAGCAACTTGCCCAAAGCAGCAACAAGGACAAAGAAGAAGAGAAATTCAGATTCTTAAGATGAGGACTATGTTGCTGTCGAGAAGGAAGTCACCTCAAAGAAAAAGGTTGTCAAGAAAGATTTTGGCACTACAGCTTCAACCAAGTCTAGATTGCACAAGAAAGCTCCTGCCAAGAGAGTGTCAATGTCCAAAGCCAGAGCCTCTACTCTTGAAGTCTCCAAGTCAACAAAAGAAGAGGTTGCTGGAGGCAAGCAAAGGAAGGAAAGGGTCAAGAAGACCATGGCTAGATTTTTTGGAAAGCCATCTATGATGATCCAATCAGATGAGGAAGAGGATGATGAAGAAGATGCTGCATCAGCACCCAAGACTCAGAAGTTGATGGGGGATGCCATCAAGTCAGGGGCTGCTCGATCAAAGCCCAAGACTGCCCCCAAGGCTGCTGCTCAAGCTTCTAAGCCTTCACCACCAAAGAGATCTACCAGGAACATCCCTGCTGCTGAGAAGAACAAGGCCCCAGTGCCTGAAGTGGAAGAAGAGGAAGAATCCCAAGTGCTTAGGAAATTGAAGCCAAAGATTCCTGATCATGATGATAATCATCCAGTTGCTGAGAATATGAAGGAAAAAAAGATGCAGGTCTCAGATTGTGGAGACAGTCAGACCCCTATGCTGTGAGAAGAAGGACTATAGTGGATTATAGATTTCACACTAAGGAACAATAGGACTTCTATGAGACAGTCCTCTTGGATAAGAAGCCTATTGTGTGTGTGACATGAAATGGGTGGATTGGAAGTACATTGACAATAATGAAGATCATTTCCATGGAGTGCATGAGAGCTTCAGACTCAATGGAGTTGACACATTTGTGGGTTAGAAATTGACCAAATGGAATGATGAGTTGATCATGCAGTTCTATTCAACATCTCACTTCTACCCAGATGGGATGATTGTTTGGATGACTAAAAGTACTAGGTACCGGTCTACTATTGATGAGTGGGACAAGTTGATCAATGCCCCTGAAGAGCATGGGGATGACATTGATGTCTATGCAAAGCCCAGGAAAGATCACAACTCCATGGCCGATATGTACAAGGAGATACCCGACAAAGCCTTGGAGACACCCAAGCTAGGCTTAGTGTACTGTCTGTTGTCTGGATTGGCCACCATGAACAATATATTGAGGCTCACCTTGTTGCCCAAGTCAGGAGATCACAAGATTATCATAGGCCACTCCATCAACTTGCTTCAAATGTTTGATGTGCCACAGAAATTCAAGGGGATGAGCTTGATAGTTGAAACAATCAAGAGGACTGCAGCAGATCAAAAGAGATCATGTGGCAATGCTCAACACATTCAGATGCTCATCAACTCCAAGATGGGCATAGACATATATCTCCTAGATAAAGAGCACCTTCCCTTGAGGCCTGATCATGAGGATAACATGGTTGTCATGGATGCTTCACATCCTACATCAGTAGAGGCTCAGGAGATTGAAAGTGCAACTAATCCCTGGGTGGTTTTAATAATTCTTAACAACATATAGCTCATTGAACTAATATTCTTTCAAGGTAATCATTTCAGAAAGTTCAATGATTGGCATGGCATGGACTAGAGATGTGGACCCCTCAAAATGCTAGGACACATATTGGCAAAATCTCAAGACTCTACACTTTCATTTTAGTGATCCAAGATCACATTAAGTCCATAGGAAAAGCCAATACTGTTAAAAGGGGATGAGGTGTTGCTTAATGGCTTGCTTGCTCAAAATGCTTAGTGATATGCTCCAAAAGCCCTCAACCACTTTCTCATTTCCACATATATCCTAAACATAAAGTCAAACTCGGCCCCACCGATTTGATCTATCTGGCGCCACCGAGTTCACTTGACATAGCCATAGCCAGAAACCCTAATCAGTTCGATCTCACCGATAGGGATCTCGGTCTCACCGAGATGGGATTGCAAACTCTCTATTTCCCCTCGTAACGTTTCGGTCCAACCGAGATGAGCGATCGGTCCCACTGAGTTCGCAATGCAAACTCTCTGTTTCCTTTTCGTAACGTTTCGGTCTCACCAAAATGAGCGATCGATCCCACCGAGTTTGCCTGACCAACTCTCTGTTTGCTTGCTACTGAAATCGGTCTCACCAAGTTGAAGTAATCGGTCAAACCGAGATCAAGTTATGCCCTAACCCTAACGCATCGGTCCCATCGAGTTGATCATGTCGGTCCCACCGAAATGCCTAACGTTCACATTTTGAACCATACCGGTCTAACCGAGTTTCACTATTCGGTCCCATCGAGTTTGGTAAATTGTGTGTAACGGTTAGATTTTGTGTGGAGGCTATATATACCCCTCCACCCTCCTCTCCATTAAAGATAGAGCCATCAGAACGTGCCTACACTTCCACTACTCATTATCTGAGAGAGAACCACCTACTCATGTGTTAAGACCAAGACATTCCAATCCAACCATAAGAATCTTAATCTCTAGCCTTCCCCAAGTTACTTTCCACTTAAATCATCTTTCCATCATATCCAAATCTATGAGAGAGAGTTGAGTGTTGGGGAGACTATCATTTGAAGCATAAGAGCAAGGAGTTCATCATCAACACACCATCTATTACCTTTTGGAGAGTGGTGTCTCCTAGATTGGTTAGGTGTCACTTGGGAGCCTCCGTCAAGATTGTGGAGTTGAACCAATGAGTTTGTAAGGGCAAGGAGATCGCCTACTTCGTGAAGATCTACCCAAGTGAGGCAAGTCCTTCGTGGGCGATGGCCATGGTGGGATAGACAAGGTTGCTTCTTCATGGACCCTTCATGGGTGGAGCCCTCCGTGAACTCGCGCAACCGCTATCCTTCGTGGGTTGAAGTCTCCATCAACGTGGATGTACGATAACACCACCTATCGAAACCACGCCAAAAATCTCCGTGTGTCTACATTGCATTTGCTCCCTTCAAACTCCTCCCCTTTACCTTCATATGCAATGATTGACATTCCGCTACTATACTCTTAGAATTGCATGTGTAGATTGATTGCTTGACTTGTGTTAAGTTGCTAAAATCTGTCAAGACTTAAAATTGGGAGAATGCTAGATTTTTATTTGGTCAAGTAGTCTAATCACCCCCCCTCTAGACATACTTTCGATCCTACAGCACCACTAGTGGAATCACGACATCTCACATTTGTGTGAGGGTGTGAGGAGAATACGGTGGCCCTAGTGGCTTCTTGGAGAGAATTGTGCCTCCATATCGCTCCAATGGATATGCACTTCCTCTCAAAGGGAAGGAACTTCGGTAACACATTCTCGTCTTCACCATCTCCACTTGTGGTTATCTCTTACCTTTACTTTGTGCAAGCTTTACTTGTGTTATATCCTTTGCCTGCTTGTGTTGTTCGTGTTGCTAGCATCATATATGTTGCTCACCTAGTTGCACATCTAGATAACCTATTTGTTGCTAAACCTAATTTGCTAGCATCATACATATGCAATGTACATAGGGCGTATGCACCCGATCCGCCGGCCCCACTCGATCACCCGCGCCCGTCGTGTCTCGCGCCTCATTCTGTCTCGCACCCGTATGATCCGCCACCGCCCACGATCCTGTGCGCCACCCACAACCGCCCATGACCTAAACGGACAAGAGCTCCGACTCCTATTACATTCTAGAAGACAAAAAAGCATGAGATGCATACAAAATTCCGGTCCCTCTTTTTCAATAAACAAATATGTTGCACATTAATAACTTCCTGACCAATCAGATCTAGCCAAAACACATCGTGACGTGGTAACGAGGGGCATGCTCAGCGGTTGATGTGCATTAATTTCTTGCCAGTAACGAGTATTAGTATATATATACAGATGACTAAATGCTCACATAAAAAAAGTCATTGCTCTCGTCTCTCAAATCCTCTTACCCATACTTATTCATATGGATCTAGGGTAACAATAAGTTTCAAACGGGGACATCGACGATGGCATGGGCGACCAACAGAGCTACCAGCCCTCCGGATGTAGCAAAGGCGGCGGCCACAAGGCCGGGCTAAGGTATAATGTTGGCAGCAGAGGACCGAGAGGTGAAAGAGGTTAGTGAAATAGATCATGATAAGGTACATGAGTAACCTAAATGGTTGTATCGCAACTTTGTTTCTCCTTGTGCTCTCCGCCTTCCCTACTCTCCATATATCTCTTCAGATCTGTTCACACTGGCTCCTCCCTCTCCCTCCGACCATCATTTGGCCCCTCTGAATCGACCTGTAGTTGTCTCGCCGCCGTTAGTCCCTCTGAAGAGAAAATCCCTAGGCCAGAGAGGTCAAGCTCCTTTGATTTAAATAAATTTATAGGATTTTGGAGTATCTGGATCCTGAAATTTTCCTATGTTGGTCCTTTGGTTCATAGAATTAGAATCCTTGGGATTTATTCCTTAGGCCTCATTCGGTTTGGAGGATTTTCGTAGGAATAACATAGGAACAAGGATTCTGGAAGACAATTTCCTATATATGCATTCGGTTTATAGGAAATGCGTATAGGAATTTCGTAGGAATACCACTCATTTCCTGTGTTTTTTTGGAGAAAACTACACATTCACTCAAAGTTCATTTTACGCGTAGAAACGAGGCAAGTCAATTCCTTAGGATGGCAAGTGCCACCCTATCAAATTCCTATACTACTCCTAATTCCTACGTTCTGATTTCCTCCAAACCGAATGAGTCCTTAGCATTTGTTTGCACTATATTTTAGAGGAATTTTTTCACCCACTTAAACCACGAGTAGAATGTCTTTTTTTCCATAATCCTGTTTTCATGTATTTTGAGAACCAAAGCTGCCCCTTATATTTCCCTACCAGTATTCCATATATTTCCTTTTATTTTGCGTATATACAATTTGTCTTCAGTCAAACTTCATAAAATTTGATCAAAATTATACTTGAGTTAAAAATATCAACATCTAGTACAATATAAAAGTTAATTTCATGATGCTTCTAAGAGCAACTCCAATGGGGCGACCCATTTTGTCCGCTCGCGTTTGTTTGGGTCGGCGCAGATAGAAAAGGCGGCCCAACGCTCTGACCCAAACGGACGCGCGTCCGTTTTTTGTCCGTGGGCGACCCATTCCCGACCCATTTTGAGCCTGATTTGCGTCGGCGCGGACATGCGACGGACGCGCGCTCGCCTACTCCTGTCCCCGGGTCCGCTCGTCTGTGGCACATTGGCCTCCCCTCCCCCCGGCCAACAAGCAACCCTCGCCCCCGCCTCCTCCGTCACCGCCGCCGCCGCCCATTTTGCCGGCGACTCTTCCAGCTGCCGCTGCCTCCACATCTGCCCAGCAACGCCGCCCTTGCCCCAGTCGCCGCCGCCGCCGTTTTGCCGCCGGGGAGCAAGCTGGTTCCCGCCGCCGCTTCCCCCACTGCCCAGCCGCCCGCGACCAAGAAGACGCCTCGCCGCCCCCGCCACATACGACCGGCACGCTCGTCGGACGCCGTCACACTCGTCGGACGCTGGCCGGGCAGCTAGCTAGTCTGTGGGCGCCGCGTCTCCCCTTGCTGGCCGTCTCCTTCTTCGACGCCCGCAAACTGTTCGACAGTTTGCCAAGGTACGAAAATGGACTCCGCCGACGAGTTCTTTTTCCACAATTTCCTTTGCGACTCCGACGATTCGTCGTCCGACGACGAGGAGGAGATATTGGCTGCCGTGTTGGTCCATCACCACCTCAACAAACAGCGGCCGTTGTTCTGTGGCTCCATTCCGGACGACCTTCAGGCGTTGAATCGTAACCGGGAGAGTGGGCATTTCCTTCTCTGGAAGGAGTACTTTGATACAACAAACCCGTTGTTCAAACATCACAAATTCCGCCGCCGGTTCCGTATGAGTAGGCATGTTTTCAACCGTATTAGAGAGGGAGTGGTCGGCTATGATGACTACTCCGAGTGCAAAGAGGATGCCGTCGGCAAGATTGGTTTCTCCTCTTATCAGAAATGCACTGCCGCCATCCGAATGCTTGCATACAGAGTGCCTGGTGATCTCATTGACGAGTACGTCCGTATGAGCGAGTCTACATGCATAGAGTCCCTGTATAAGTTCTGCAAGGCTGTGATTGATGTGTTTGGCCCTGAGTACTTGAGAGAGCCGACAGCTGAAGATACAGCCCATTTGTTGGCGATGAATGCTAGCAGGGGCTTCCCGAGGATGCTTGGCAGCATAGACTGCATGCACTGGGAGTGGAAGAACCGCCCTTCTGCTTGGCAAGGGCAGTATAAGGGACATGTCAGGGCTTGCACTGTCATACTAGAGGCCGTGGCGTCTCGAGATCTCTGGATCTGGCACTCTTTCTTTGGTATGGCTGGATCACACAACGATATCAACGTGCTTCAGCGCTCGCCGGTGCTTGCTAGGCTTGCCGAAGGCAACAGCCCACCGATGAACTTTACTGTCAACGACCACAACTATGACAAAGGGTACTATTTGGGTGACGGTATCTATCCTCAGTGGACCACTATTGTAAATACAATACCCAACCCTGTCGGAGAGAAAAGGAAAAGATTTGCCTAAGAGCAAGAGAGTGCTAGAAAGGATGTCGAGCGTGCCTTTGGTGTTTTGCAATCTCGATGGGGCATCGTTCGGTATCCTGGTAATACTTGGAGCACGCAGAAACTATGGGAGGTGATGACTGCTTGTGTGACCATGCATAATATGATCGTAGAAGACGAGCGCCCGGAACGTCTGTACGATCAAGGCTTTCAGTTTCAGGGCGAGAATGTTATGCCTGAGCATGGAGTAGCGACAACATTTGAGCAATTCACTCAGTTTCATGAAGACATGCGTGATTGGAAAACTCACGTGCAACTGCAAAATGATTTGGTTGAGCATATGTGGACTCATGTTGACAACCAATAGATGTATCTTTTTTTATTCGTTTGCAAAACTATGTGAAACGTTTTTATTTTTATTTGGCCTGTAAAACTATACTATTTATTTGGGCGGACTATTTTGTTGTTAAATTTTTATTTTACAGTATGTTGAATGCAATGCAAAATTGTGTGGCCAGCCGACCACGCCTGCACATATGGATCGGCGCGTTGGGTGCGCTGCCGACCTATATGAAAAACAGGGCGGACGCCGGGCGGACGATCGACCCAAACGGACAAAAAACGGACGAAATCGCCGGCCCGTTGAAGTTGCTCTAATGACATTGAATTGACATTATGAATGTTGATAGTTTTTTAGACTATAATTTTAGTCAAAGTTGATGAAGTTTGACTTAACCCAAAACCTGCTGAGTTATTAAAAGAAATGAATGAAGGGAGTAAAAAAAAACCTCGCCTTTGCCCGCTGCCTCGCAGTCGCAGCTTCGGAGCTTCCTCCCCGCCGTGGTTGCCATGTCGCGCCCACACGACGCCGCCTCGATCGTCCAACCCAACGCCGCCTCCATCGCCCAACCCAGCGGCAATGCCGCCTCCCAACCCAGGCTCAACCCAATCCCGATCCCGTTCGCGGGCCCCTACCAAACCCTCGGCGCTCCGCCGCCGGTGCCGTACCCGGCGCCCTTCTACCACACGTGGCGGCCCCCAGCATTCCCGCCCGTCATGCCACCCGCCGCTTTCCGCGGGCCTAGCATATACCTGCCTCCGGCATGGCCGCCGGGTGTATTGGGTCCGTACCCAGGCACCGCCTTCCCCCCATTCGGTAAGCTGTTTACCGCAATGCGAATTGCCGGTCGCTTATCTTTTGGAATTATGGTGGATTATCAGAGTAACTAAGAGGGCACGGCGTATACTTTCGACTGACCGCTTTTCTGTAACAGTAATGATTGTGTCTTGATGCACTGCCCTACAAGAAAGGCGAGCCCCATGTTTGTTTCGGAAGATCTAGTGATCTTACACGACCTTTGGTGTCTTTTGGTTTGCTCCCACGACCTTGGTGTGTTTGGTAATGCTTATTGGCTGTCATGTTACACTAAAAACACAATGTGCACCATTTGAGGTTTTTTTTCTTACACCATTTGAGTTCATGCAGTGGTTTAACTGGTAGCATGCTGTGGTTTATTTTGCTGCTTGAATTAGTGTATTTTTTATAATATGTACATCACCCCACAGTGGAAAGCTGCAAACTTCCAAATTAACATTTCTGAAACGTGTGCTCTATCATTTCCATTTCTATGTTGAAGTCATCTCACCCATTATAATAAGAAGCTATTGATAGCAACACATTCTATCAAGCATTCATAGTCTGTAGTGCACTGCATTGATTATGGTATGATCTCTGAGAGTTCTGCAAATGATTGCTACAAACCTATTGTGTTTGATTAGGTTAGATTTGGGTGACCATATATGTCTGCCTCCAGATTTGCATAAAACCGCCGATTTGTCATGCTAATTATTTGGATTAATAGCAAGATGTTTACATGAGTTTTTATTCTGGTTGCAGTATTACAATCTGCATTTATACATCTCTCTTATTTTTCGCAAATAAACCTTCCATTGCATTGTTCTGCTCAAAGGGATGCTGAGAGCAATGGCCAGCTTTGTTTTACTCATCTGCTTGATCCGAGCACTATAATGCCTTTTCTCAGGCTGTTATGACTTGTAGATAACTTATTTTGTTTTTGTTTGTTGTTAAGTTGATTTATTTGTAAGGATAGATTATGCATCATGTGTTTGGATTACTGAAGAGTTACTAATATGGCAAAAGGAAAATTTGTTTTTTCTTTTGTCTGCAGTAGATCCGAGGTATTTTACACAGTATCCTATCCGTCCAGGGCCTCCAGGCTCACCTCAAAGCCTCATGTATCCTCCTGGTGTTATCTCGCATCAACGACCAGCAGTAATTCATGGCGTTTCTGATCCTGTGGCTGCGGCCAGACCACCTGTCCCACCTGTTGCTCCAGCAGATATACTACAATTTAATGTATACATAGGCAAGATAGCGTCAACAGTGGACAAGGATTTTATTCTTTCTCTTCTCCAGGTATTGTTATTTTTTGCTTCTTATGAACTTATAGTATACCTCTGTTTGTAAAATGATCTCTTAATACCGTATAACTAGAATTAAGTTGTTGTTCAAACTGATCTTGTTAAACCTATTGTCTTCTGGTGAAGCAGATTATAGGATATTTATTATGAATACAAGGTAGTTTATTGGAGTGTTTACAAGGAAAGGTTGTGAGGCATTAAATCACATCTTCTTTGGGTTGAGGGTGTAGATAATAGTGTGTATGTGCCTCTTTTTAGCTACAGGTTTGTGGACCTGTAAAAAGTTGGAAGCCAGTCACAAATCCCATAGATGGAACTCCTACTGCATTTGGCTTTTGTGAGTTTGAGTCTGCTGAAAGCAGTCTTCGTGCAAGGCGGTTGCTCAACAAACTGAGTGTTGATGGCCAAGAACTGGTGGTATGTACTGGGCTGCATGTCATTTATGCTTGCAACTTTTTGTATATTAATAAATGTAGACTAAGATGTACTGTTTCCTAGAAAAGTGGTACCCTAGTTAGAGATATTATTTTCAGAGTGGACATACATATTATGAATTTTTAGTAGATGACATACCTCATTTTGAAAAGTATCTTGCTAATACTAGTAGACATGCAAAAAATTGAATTGGAGATAATAGGCCTACAGCCATGGTGGTTTGGGCGATTTGGGGGGATTGGGGGGATTGGTGGAGAGGTTGCTTGGTACGCCTCTCTATAGGCAGAAGGTCTGACTGGTAGACCTGGCAGTGCATGGAGAGAGAATTTCATCATGTGGGTCCTAGTGTATTTTCGTTAGTTTACATGTCTTGGGGGTGCACCTTTCTAGAGGCAGATGAAGGGCTAACAGGTGGGCCCATGCGGCAGTGAGTAGAGAGGATTCTGCCATGTGAGATCTAGAGGTATTTCTGTTACTTTACATAGCTTGGGGTTATTGCGCCTTTCTAGAGGCAGAAATGATGACAGACCTTGCGCGACAATGAGCAGTGAGTCGCTTCCGCCATGCAGGGCCTATTTTTTTGGGGGTGATTTTATGCCGCACTAACTGTGAAACGGACGGAGGGAGGAATGTATGCATAAATGGCCCTAATGGAAGAGTGACATTCAGGTAATTCATTTAAAAGTGAAGACATAAGCTGGATTGGCTTTGAAAGTAGTGGTATTGGCATCAAGTTTTCTTTAAATAATTAAAGGTGAAGGATGGATGAATCCTTGCATTCTCCCCTTAAGTATTGGGAGTCATATATGTATATTTGTGTGTGTTACAAAAGTAGGATTGGATTGGAACTGATAATAATCCCCATTCTTCTGCAGTACTCCCTCCGTAAAGAAATATAAGAGCGTTTAGATCACTATATGTATATTTGAGCGTTTAGATCACTAAAGTATTTGTGTGTGATACACTCTTATATTTCTTTACGGAGGGAGTAGTTTTTTTGTTATAAAAATCGCAGTGTAGAACATATATAATATTTGAAGTTCCTGATAATATTTGAGAAACCATTTTGGTAATTCTGAGTGATTAAATGCAGCAATTTATCTATGCAGGAAAGTTAACCTTGTTTACGTATCCATTTGGCAGCTGGGAGCCTGGGAATAATCCCACTATTGTAAATTACTTACTTTCAATGCTATCATCATGCTTCAGAAGCAACTCTGATCTTGCATGAAGCCAATAACATAGGAGAACATGCATTTCAAGAATTCCGTTTACCTTTTCCGATTTTTTTGTTTGCAATATGAACAATTTTTTTTTCATTC